>NW_015662004.1:1262448-1275042 GCF_001515625.1 Sinocyclocheilus rhinocerous | reverse complement strand
AGACAGGCATCTGAGATCGGCTCGATTTGAGAAAAGGGGAAAACATTTAACCAGATTAAAAAAAAAACACTGGGTGGATTTTTATCATTATAGGGTGGTTGTGTACACACACTGCCAACACACATTTCAGTTCAAACAACTTGTAAAAGTGCATGTAGCATCCTATGACCCCTTTAAAACAAGCTTGTGCAAGCATTATGATTCCTTTTGCCCCAAAACACAAAATTGATTTCCCATAACATGCTGGTCTCAGCTATAAACGAAATAAAAAGGCCATTAAATTACACAGAGTAAGACCAGAAATGTGAATCATGAAAGCAAACGGTCCATTCTGATTTCAGGTTGGCTTAAAAAAAATAAATACTCTTAAAGACCGGATTTGAGCATAGCCTGGAGACGGGAAGAGGCTTGGAATGTGGATTTTTCGCAGCTGGAATGACATCACATCTGTCTATGTGTTCTCTGGCTTTAATCTCTGATTTATTCCCTTCTCTCGCTATCCCTCCCTCCCTTTCTCTCTCCGTCTCTGTCTCCAACCAACCCCCCATTCACTGATGCATCGCACCAGTCCTGTTGAAGACTTCTGGTCTGTGCATGAGAGGAGGGTCTGGCTCAGTGAACCTCCTCAGCTGTCTATTTTCAGAGAAGAAGAATGCCTTTATACTTTCAATATAATATAGAGTTTTCACTGACTGCATTGCCTTGGAAGACAAGTGAAAGAACTGTAACAGTTCACAATGGAAACATGTTTATAACTGTGCAAAAGCCTGATTTCTACAGTAGGTTTCCACTGTAAGCATTTCAGTCATGATGATTCAAGAGAAATAACAAATTATTTGTCAATGTGTAGTTCTCCAAAAGATACTGATGACCTTACTGTATGAACTGTAACTCATAAAACTAGATCACAATGATATAGTTTTTCTAAAATGTTGTAATATTATAATATAATATTACACTATAATATAATATGTTATAAAATTTGAAATTCCCTTAAGATTGGTTCCAAGTTATGATTGAAGTTGAATAGTTGGTTGATTTTCACCTTGTTAGAAATGCATCTTAAAGGGGTCATATGATGCTTTTTTAAAGATCATTATTTTGTGTATTTGGTGTAACTGTGATGTGACCCTCTCTCTCTCTCTCTCTCTCGCTCTCTCTCACGCTCTCTCTCTCTCGCGCTCTCTCTCTCTCTTTATCTCTCTCTCTCTCTCTATCTCTCGCTCGCTCGCGCACACACACACACGATGAGCAAAACTCTGCATTTGAACAGTCAATAGCAAATACTTAAACTAATAACAAAACATTAGCTGATTCAGAAGCGCCAGATTGTCATAGCAAAGTCAGAATTACCTCCTCTCCTAGGTTCACGAAACGGTCGTCCATAAAATGCATTGCTGTTCTGTTGTAAGTGATCCAAATAAAGTGCTTTTGCTTTCGCACTGAAACACACAGCGTCTCCCTGACATGGCTGCTTCAACACTAACTGCGGTTACTGACACCATGCCTTCTTTCTTTGCGTGCACATTTGCGGCGGGATTATGCAAATATTTCCACATAGTGGGGTAGATATGTGGGGGCGTGTTAGAATGAGCCGTTTTAGGGGGGCGTGGCAGAGTCTTAACTTTGATAAAGAATATCTCTTTGGATTTGAGACTTTAGTCTTTGCAACTTCAGGGATCTTATCTATGCACAATCAGCTTGTAACACTCCAAAGAGAAAGGAAAACTTGAAATCGCATCATATGACCCCTTTAATGTATTAGACCAGCACATTCAAATATTGCACAAATCTAAACTGTCAGGTCTTATACTGATGGAGCTTGGCGGACTAAACCAACAGCAGAAAATCTTCTTAAAGTGTTAGACTGCTCAGCTATTTTTAGCTCAAATAAAAGACTCTACTATTACACATCACTATTTCACATCACTATATTTGTGGTACACAGGGAAGATGCCAGCATGACTGACACACTTATGAGAAATAAGCATGTGTACTTAGCCAAAAAAAAGAACATGCACGGGACTGCTATAGGGATTTCCATCATAATTTGGCACCGATTCTAATGGGATCAAATAAAATCCAACTTCATAAACTGTATGATGTAAATGTATTTGATTATCCCAAGAGCCCTTTGTTTTCCAGAAGATTTAGTATTTCTGTATGAATATGTTGGATTCCTAAAAGAAAATTCCCATTAGAATTGGTTCCACGTTAAAATAAAAATTCCAACAGAACTCCAGTACACATTCCTTTAGGATTTTTTATAAATCCTAAAGGATGCATACAGGAGTGCTCATTTGGAAAGGATCTAATACAAGCATCTACTGATAAACTGCAATTCCAACTCATTCAGTTTTCCCAAAAACAAATACATAAACAGTATAAAATAAAATCAGTTTATCCAGGCTGACTTATTAAACCCCAGCCCTTTAGAACCGTTTCCAAATAATTCCTTCAGGATTTCTGACTCTAAGTGCACCTGAGAGAAGGCGATCATGTGATGAGATATACCTTCAGTTGCATAGTTGTGGTCTCGGAGGAAGCTGTTGTTGATCTTGCGGGTGTCTATTTCCTCGTCCATTGAGAAAGGCGCTGATTACACTGAGAAACGCAGAGAGAGAAACGCGCTATCTATCCATGTTCCGCGCTCAGCCCAGAGCCCGGCGCGCAAGACACGGACGCACCATTGTATTATCCGTCAATAAATGAACAAAAGTGGGATGAGGGAGAAAGCCGGTGTCGGTTCGCAAGGTGTCACAAGGCGGGGCTGTCTGCAGCAAAACCGAGATTTAATGTAAAGTTGCACGAGCGTCATCCAAAATGACAACAATCCGCGTCTAAATCCATGCTTTGAAATCAGCTGTCATGCACAGTGGGACAAGTTTCAGATGTGACCGGCGGTGCTGCCTGCATGGAGAGCTCGTTTTCCTCTCTGTCGCTCTGACGTGCTGACGCGAGGCTGCCGTGGATGCGCCGCATCGGTTGAACTGAAGTGTGAACTGGCGCTGCAACAGTGACTCCTCCCCCTCTGTCCACCTGCGTCAGCATCACTCCAACATGTGCGCACACGATGCTGTGATGTTATGTGTGATGGTGTTTCAGCACTTGTTGAATGATGCCCATCTGCATCACTTGTATAATAATTATGATGATGATGATGATGAAGCTCATGCTTATAAAAAAGCAGTGTGGCGGTACAGCGATTAGATAAAAATGGTACTTGGGTACGTGGTCGTTTTTCAAACCCCTTTTTGTGATTTTTTTCTTTCTTGCGATTTCTGTCCTACAAACAAAATTCCAATTTCATTTGATAGACAATCTCTTATTTATGTGAACACAATAAAACTACACAATCAAGACATTTTGAACTGTGGGATTATAATAAAGAGCTTCTCGGGGATATTTTAAATGTGAAATCAGAGCTAGTCCTCAAGTATATTTGTATAGCGTTTTTAACACACGTTGTTTCAATGCAGCTTAACAGAAAACCATTAGCCTATGTTAATGTTTATTATATCTTAATATATTCATGTCTTTTAGTGGCATTCAGCAGATTAAAGCTGCATGGCCAATAATACAGTTTACATTTTGCAGCAATATATGCAAACGGTTGAGATTTGCTATATAGTATATATTGCTTTATAGATATTGTATATATCTTATATATCATATATTTTTTTATGTATGTAGGTAAAGTTGAATACCTATATTCATGTATCCAACATAATATACAGTATCCAGCGGTGCAATACTATAGTTTATATTTTGTGATGATAAAAATAATAAAATAGTTGACATTTGCTATATATAGTATACAGTGGGTACGGAAAGTATTCAGACCCCCTTAAATTTTTCACTCTTTGTTATATTGCAGCCATTTGCTAAAATCATTTAAGTTAATTTTTGTTGAATGATGCCCATCTGCATCACTTGTATAATAATTATGATGATGATGATGATGAAGCTCATGCTTATAAAAAAGCAGTGTGGCGGTACAGCGATTAGATAAAAATGGTACTTGGGTACGTGGTCGTTTTTCAAACCCCTTTTTGTGATTTTTTTCTTTCTTGCGATTTCTGTCCTACAAACAAAATTCCAATTTCATTTGATAGACAATCTCTTATTTATGTGAACACAATAAAACTACACAATCAAGACATTTTGAACTGTGGGATTATAATAAAGAGCTTCTCGGGGATATTTTAAATGTGAAATCAGAGCTAGTCCTCAAGTATATTTGTATAGCGTTTTTAACACACGTTGTTTCAATGCAGCTTAACAGAAAACCATTAGCCTATGTTAATGTTTATTATATCTTAATATATTCATGTCTTTTAGTGGCATTCAGCAGATTAAAGCTGCATGGCCAATAATACAGTTTACATTTTGCAGCAATATATGCAAACGGTTGAGATTTGCTATATAGTATATATTGCTTTATAGATATTGTATATATCTTATATATCATATATTTTTTTATGTATGTAGGTAAAGTTGAATACCTATATTCATGTATCCAACATAATATACAGTATCCAGCGGTGCAATACTATAGTTTATATTTTGTGATGATAAAAATAATAAAATAGTTGACATTTGCTATATATAGTATATATATATATTGTTTTACGTATGTAGTTAAATTTAAATGTACTACAATATAAACAAGATTTGCTGTATAGTATATATCTCTGTATACTGTATGAACGCGGGTAAAGTTGGATATACTTATATATCCAAATTAACATATAGAGCTGTGCTGTAATGTATTTTACATTTTATATGTGATAACATGATATAAAGGATCACGCGGAGAAGATTTGCTATAAAGTAGCCTGTATTGAATGTATTGTATGTAGGTAAAATTGGATGGATTTACTGTATCCAACTTAAAAATTGTATCTGGGCAATAAAGTTCACATTTTGTAACAACATAAGCAATCAAGCAGTTGAGATTTGAAATATAGTATCTGTCACTTTTATGTGAGTGTACTGGATGTAGATGGATGTACTATATATTCAACTTTAAATATATTGCTGGACAATAATATAGTTTACATTTTGCAACAATATAAACAATCAAGCAGTTGAAATTTGCTGTATAGTTTATATCGCTTCATATGAGTGTACTGTATGCATACTGATAAAGCCTTATGTACTTACAGTAATCATTTTTTGATGTGGTTGTAATAATTTTTTTATGTGGTGATACTGAGGATTAGTCACATTTAGTTTTGGGGGAAGTTGTCACATGTTTTAAAAGTTCTAAATTTATATTTTTTGACCAAAATTATGGTTTGAAATGTAGCCTATATAGACATAATAAAAAAACTAATAAAATGACAACATTACTACAACTGTAACTAAAACTAAAATAGATAACTAATACAAATCAAACTACATTAGTTTATCAGTAATCCTAAAAAAATAACACTGAGCCAAACACACATGCTAAAATAACAACAACTTACTGACACATAGTAAGAAATAGTTATAAAAAAACTGAAATAGAAGTGAAACAAGTAGTAGGAAATTTAGAATCCTCATGTATTGAAATCTTTCTTATTTACGAAACTGATTTATAGGCTATACACAAAATATTCTATGATCTGCTTTATAAAAAAAAAATAAACAAAAGAGGTGTTAAGATGTAAGGTTATTGTACATCCAGCCTGTTATTTATAGGCTATGTTTTAATCCATTACCATGTTCAAAACAGTTTTTCTGTAATGAAATTCTATAATAAGAGTCCGATGTACCACACAAGGAAATATGTGACACAGATATTACAAAACCATACAAATAAAGTATCTCTTTATTATATTATTATAAGTCAGGGGTATTCAATTAAAGTTCCAAGAGGCGCGG
The DNA here is from genome assembly GCF_001515625.1 of Sinocyclocheilus rhinocerous. NCBI lineage: Eukaryota > Metazoa > Chordata > Actinopteri > Cypriniformes > Cyprinidae > Sinocyclocheilus > Sinocyclocheilus rhinocerous. The sequence goes on along the minus strand of NW_015662004.1, from coordinate 1,269,171 downwards.
CCTCTACATTTTCTTCGAAGCAGAGGTCCGAACAAAAAAAAAATTTTTTTTTTTTACATGTATTGCATTTTTACATTTTACAGAAGACAAACCAATGGGCCACTGGCTGCTCGCTGTCCGTGCGTGATGGTCCTTGGAAAAAAAAAATAAAAAATCTCTGTCGTGCGCCGGCCCGCCGGGAAAATGCCCGATATGCCCGATTACCAATCCAGCCCTGGTTACAACTGTGTTTCATGAATTGTGTTTAAGAATTGTTTTATTTTTAAAACTTAGATGGTATTGGGGCATGTTGGCACAAAAGTTCAGTGTGTTTAAAACATCATTTTTAATTTCTGGATGAACTATTATGCCATCCTGCACTGTGACATTATTTTTTCAAATAGATTTTTCAAATGACCTATTGCCATATTCAGTCCTTGGTAATTTTATCATAGAAACTTGGAAAAGTATTTACAATTATTTCAATGTATACCATGGTTCTACTATACGTGTCGAAAAACATAGTATTACATGGTACATTTTTATTAATGTAGAGTCTTTCAAAGGTAAGAGAGTATCATTCATTATATATTTGTGTCTCTTTTCATGTGCATGCAGTTTTCCTGCCAATGCACCGCTAAAACAGCCTGTGATTTCACACGTACTACGCACGCGCATGATGTCACCGTTTTCAAAGATTCCTGTATTGGGTGTTTACACAGAAACGATAATGGTGCCGTTTTCAAAAACTTGTGCGTTTTCAGTCCCCAAAACGGCGTTGTCGTGTAAACGAACAGTTTTTGGATGAAAACGTTGTCGTGTAAATGGCCCCTGACCTTGTAATTGATTGTAAGAAAGGGGCAGGGTTTAAACAGACAAAAAATTGGTAGTATGGAGTTGTGATATTATAATATCATTCTTCAGGGGCAACAACAGATTATTTAGGACATCGACATCCATTATACAATCCCTAAACCTGCTACATTGTTTGATTAATGCACCTGGGTATATTCTGGTAAAACTGAACGAATATTGATTTTATGAAAAAGGTTTGTTGAGTTTGAACACCTGTCTGGCAGAGGCTGTTTGGTTTTAAGGCATGAACTGCAGTAACAACCAAGCTCAATCCCAGCGGATATCACTGGTGTTCTGGTAATGGGTGCTATGGAGGTCAGCTCAATAGTGTCAGCAGCAGTCCTCCTTAGAGCATATGGTGAGATAGAAGTGGCAGACAGACACACACCCAACACACATCCGTCATAGTCTATATGGTCTAAGATTGCTATCATGCTCTTTCCAAGTGCATGTTAATGATAGTGAGTACTGTTGTTTTCCTGTTTTGACCTAGTTTTCCCTCGTGTCTGATTAGTTCATTCTGTTCACCTGTGTCTAGTTTATTATCTTAATTTGCATGTTTATTTAAGTTCCTGTCTGTTCAGTTAGTGTTTGTCAGATCTCGTCTATGTTTTCACGTGTGCTGAGCCTTCCTCTTGTGGATTTACCTTCTGTGTGGAATATTAAAGATAATTTTACCTTCATCTTCGTGAGTGTTTTGAGTGCACCTGAGTGTGACAATATCATTTGATATCAATATTTATAATATGATCATATTATAATGCATACTATTAATGTGGAAGGAAGTCTTCAAGAATGAATATAAACATAAGTTTACAAGTAAACTCTACAGTAAGCTATTTTTAGGGCCCCAAGAAATCTGTCATTTTCCCCAAATTCTGTTTTATTTTTTCTAGATTCTGTTTTATAATTTAATACAAATTTATCTTCAAAGATTTTCTAAGATGTTAAGTTGATATGTAAATGAGGCATTATCTAATTAAATTCTTTGCATGCATTCCCAGAACAAAAATCTGAACACTAGATAAACCCAGGTTCAAAATTCTTGTTTCATTTTGTTTACATATTAGAGTTTAAGGTTTTTGCAGAGGGAATCTGTTTTTATCACCCTATAAATCAGGCTAATAATACAAAGCCCTCTGTAATAAATAAACCTGTAATAAAACTGTTTGTATATAAGTGCAACTGAAGTGGAAATTTCTGGCTCACTCAAAGCATAGAAAAAAATATTTTGAGAAAATGGCCTTTAAAAATATGTGTTGTAATTGTGTTTTAGATGTTTTTTGTTTCCACTAGTTTGAAAAGAAGACCAAAGCATGAAAAAACAATGGTTTGTCTGTAGTGTCGTATTTTGGTTTTATTTTTAAAAAAGACCTGCATTTCAGTGTGTATTTGATCATATTTTTTCTCAAATGAAACGGTGAAATGATGTTTTACAGATGTCCTTACAACGTTTCTGGACCTGGGAACATTACAATTGCATTGCTTTCTATGCAGGGTCTGATAGCTCTCACATTTCATCAAAAATATCTTAATTTGTGTTCCGAAGATGAACGAAGGTCTTACGGGTTTGGAATGACATGAGGGTGAGTAATTAATGACAGAATTTTCATTTTGGGGTGAACTAACCCTTTAAATGCAAAAGAGTTTCACAATTTATGCAATTTTGAAGAAGAAAGATTAAATAGACAGACACACACGCATTTTATGCTGAGCTGATAAGTGAGGTACTGATGCCAGACATCCTCCCCCCACCACTGCAGACACAGATTCATGATAAAGCTGGCAGACTGCTGCTGGTTTAGTGTGTGTCCTGAATGGAGGAGTGTTAATTAAAGCAGGAACACTATTGATCTGACCCTCCTCCAAACTCCCCCCACCCGCCTCCTGCCCCATCATAATGTGAGTGCGTGTGTAAGGTGGAAAATGAGAAATGACTGGCAAATAAAATTTGACAGTGTTAAGTAGGGGTGGGAATCAGCTGGGACCTGGTGGTACAATATTATCTCGATATCTGGGTCACCATTTGATAATGATATGATGCTTTATGCAGTGCACAGTAATTAATACTCATAGCTTGTTTGTTTTTTTCTGTAAGACAGTGGACAATGTGGAAGTACACTGATGGCATATTTGCATCTTATAGTAAACTGAATTGTGTCAGAAGCTATTCAGAAAGTCACAGCTTTAAAAATACAGGACGCCTTGGATGCAGAGACAGGACATGGGGATAATTAATGAATACTGCTAAATCGGCGAGAGACTAAAATAGAGACTGACGATGAGAAAAGCTGTAAAGGAGCATGAACCGAGGGCAAGAAGTTCGAAGAAAGAGAGGAATTAGAAATGTATGTACAAATGATTAGGTGTATATGAATGAACGCGCAAAGCCTTGGGTGCATTATCCCTTTAAGATGTATTCTAAATGTAAGCAAAAATACATCAAAAACACAAACTCCACATAATCACAAAAACCACAATATAGTATATATACTTTAGGCACAACATACTACGTCCACGCCATTAGGTGTCAGTAAAAGATACATATATATATGACCGTAGCCATTGACTTCCATACTATAGAAAAAAATACTATGGAAGTCAATGACTACCGTCAACTGTTCAGTTACCCACATTTTTTAAACTATCTTCTTACTTTTTTGGGTGAACTATCTTTTTTATTTTGTCTCTGCTCTAAATTTGATATTTCTTTTAAAACTGCAATGCCCTCAACAAATTTCTTTCTCATGCCCAACTAATGCAAATAGTAAGCATTAGAAACTGCAACTGCAGTTGAGTCAGCAGCATCAGAAAAAAAGTTTCATTAAGGTCACATTTGAACATTTTGAGAATGAAGGACAAACACAAAGGATGACCTGCCCCTATCCAGCCTACATAGATAACCCCTCAACCATATGTTCCAGATACACCTGCTGTCAATATGTTCTGTTCCACCACAGACGTCACTGACACACACATTGATTGGGCAGATTTTTTGTTATTCAGACTCATGTAGACTGTGACAAATCAATAGTCACACTGGCTGAGTTTGCAAGCAACTATCCGTCAATACCACTAACCTGCTTCTTCCAATTTAAACAACCAAAAACAGCATAAATAAGACAGAAGTCTTATTTATGAGCAGACATGTTTTCTATTTGTACACAAAGAACAGATAGCTTGTTCTGGTTTGCCAGAAGGTTGCTAATTCAGAACCATGGATAGCGCAATGTGGGGTCACAACCCTGTTCCCTCCAAGCCTGCCGCACGAGTCCTGAAAAGTGAAGCCAAATCTCGATCGTCCCCAGGTGACTGGATTCAGTATAGGTCATAAACCCTACCCTCTCCATGTAATGTAATGGGACCTGAGACAAACTAAACAATCAAATTACACTTCAAATAATTGTTTTCCAAAGACATTTTTCTGTCATTTTAGGTAGTTCTTAGCATGCTGATATATGTTCAAGTGTTCGTTTTTCTAATAAGTTTGCTTTTAATTAGTTTTTTGATGCTATAAAAATGGGGTGTGGTGTCATGATTGTGATCTTGCGATTGGGTCCGCGAGAGTTTGGGCAGGACTTTGATACCACGGCTCCACCTCAAGATCACTACTGCACAGACTCTGGCTCCAAATTATGTCATTTTCGCAAGATGACAGTGGCCATACTGAGAATGTTTTGGCTTCACTTTTCTATAGTGGAAAGAAAGTGGAGACGCGTCATCCATCTTTTTTCTATGGTTCACTCCAACACAAATATTTGGCACAAAAATGCAGTCTGATTTTTGTATGCGATTTGTCTGTTCAAACCAATGCATAAAAAATGGACAGACGAAAATGCAATTTACATTCTCTGACAGTAGGTGGTGCTTACAGAAAAGCAGCAATACCCCAGTAACCCCAGTTAAGGCCTGTTCAAAACAAGGATGATAACAATAATGATAACTAACACTTTTTCACAATTGGAAAGTCCACACCACAACTATAACGATAACGACACAGAGGAACAATATTGGGTAACACATTAGTTTATGGACCAGTTCTCACTGTTGCTACTACAGTTGCTTATTAGCATGCATATGATCAGCATATTGGCTATTTATTAGTACTTATAAAGCACATACTATACTAATGCTTTATTGTGCATGACTATATTTTAGATCCCTTAATCCAACCCCATACCTACATTTAACAACTACCTTACTAACTGTTAATAAGCAGCAAATTAGGAGTTTATTGTGGCAAAAGTCATAGTTAATAGTTAGTTAATAGTGAGAAATGGTCCTCAAAATTAAAGTGAGACCCAATATTGTTGGTAACACTTTTCAGGACAATTGTTTTTTCCCAGTTAATAAATGATAAAAACATTGACAGCCAATCCAACTCCACCTGACTTTAAAGAGCTTTAAGATTTAAAACAGCAGATTGCAAAACTGCAGCATTCTTATAATAAACAAAACAATGTTATCGTGCATTGATGTGGTCAGTAATGTAGTTATCGTTATAGTTACATTTATAGTTATAATTCTTGTTGTTAACAGGCCTTTACTCTAAAAAGAAAGGAAATCAAAAGTATTTACATGTTTTCAAACAGCCATTACAATTGTATTTGCTATGGTGTTCATCAACTAACACCAACTACAAGAGTACAGAGAAGAGACTAGAGAGCCGGTTCCGGATTCTTCATCTGCTGTCGTTTAGCAAAATACTTTGCTCATTAGTGCCACCAAGCATCTGCACTGACTTCGGGAACTTGAAGCGCAAATCTTATCAAAAATCATTGACAGCATGCATGTGAAACGGCTTTAAAGGGGTTGTATGCCCAAAAATGCAAATTCATAATTTACTCACCCTCTACTTGTTCCAAACCAGTAAGAGTTTCTTTCTTCTGGTGAACACAAAAGAAGATATTCTGAATAATGTTGGTAACCAAACAGTTGCCAGTAGCCATTGACTTCCATAGTATGGAAGGTAACACTTTAGAATAGGGAACACATATTCACTATTAACTGAGAGTTTTCCCTTAACAGAGATGATAACTGAATGATAACAGAATTTTCATTTTTGGCCAAAATATCCCTTCAAGGTTGAGAACCTCAGCTATACCAGGTTAGGGGTAAGGGCTAAGTGCCTGGTCTTAAATTTCCATTCATTAATCACTTTTATCCAAAGCGGCTCACAGTGCATTCAAGGTATACAATCCCTGGGAACTGAACCTTTGACACATGGCTAGTGCCGTTCTCTACCAGTTGAGCAACAGGAACAGGTTTTTTGAATGAAATTGAATCAGATGGTTTTTCTGCCAACCAGTAAAGCCATATGATATGGCCTACTCTCCACTGAGCCATTGCTCCTAAATGCTGACCTGTTGTCCATAACATCAGTCATGCTTTGCGTAGGAAAGGCTTTTCCGTGAATCAGGCAGACGGCTCGTAGCGGGAAACTGCCGGTCCCACTGTGTCTGTGCCTGTGTAACCATGACAATGAGGACACATATGGAATGCCAAACCTGACAAAAGTAGAAATAAATAAATACATAAATTAAATATACAAAGAAATGTAAAAAAAGCTAAACTAAATATATAAATAAATATACAAAGAAAAGCAATATATATATATATATATATATATAAATAAATAATTTATACTTTTATTTTCTTATTTATGTATATTTTTATTTTTTCCACATATATTTATTTTTTCTTTTATTTATTTCTACATTTATTTATTTCCACATTTATTTCTGTATTTATTTCTATATTTATTTATTTCCACATTTATTTATTTATATATTTCTTTGTCCGTAGGGTAATAAGGAGGGCGTGTTTTACCTCAGGAATAGCAATCGAGCCAGAGTAGGCGAGGGGTAAGCTTTGAGGCCACAGTGACAC
>NW_015662004.1:1250745-1261748 GCF_001515625.1 Sinocyclocheilus rhinocerous | reverse complement strand
TATTTATTTATTTCCACATTTATTTATTTCCACATTTATTTCTACATTTATTTATTTTAAGATTTCTTTGTCCGTAGGGTAATAAGGAGGGCGTGTTTTACCTCAGGAATAGCAATCGAGCCAGAGTAGGCGAGGGGTAAGCTTTGAGGCCACAGTGACACATTGTGGTGCCCAAACCAAATACAATAAGTGTACATGACGTCCCTTTTGATAGTGGGATGAATGACTTAGATGGGCAATATGGCCAAAATCTCATATCATGGGTTAAGTCATTTAATATCACCCTGACTGCATGTATACTGGGTGACATGGATACATATACTTATTCCGGACATGTAAAACATTGTCCGGTCTGGATTTCTAAAATGTCTTGGGCTGGCAAACAAGAATTTCTTCATCTTCAACAGATCTGATAACAGGCACTCTGAAATGGAAGCGCTTGATATTTTCCAGTATTAATCACATTTGGTGTCAATGGATGGGGCTGATAAGAGCTTGCGCTTGATTGAGACTTGGACAGGAGCTCAGAACACGGAAAGGAACCAGTGCACATTACAGTGAAGTTGACACAAGCATATTGATCAATGCGACTTCACATTGAACTTTATCAGATCTATTGAATATGTTACTGATCTTGTTTTCCAGCCCAAGACATTTTAGAAATCCAGACCGGACGATCTTTTATGGCCATGTCCAGAAAAAAAGAGTATATGTATCCATGTCACCCAATATAAATACAGTTAGGGTGATATTAAATGACTTAACCCATGATATGAGATTTTGGCCATATTGCCCATCTAAGTCAACAGGCACATCATGTACACTCCGTTTGGCCACACTGCACTAGGTGTCACTGTGGCCTCAAAGCTTATCCCTCGCCTAGTCTGTCTCGATTGCTATTCCTGAGGTAAAACATGCCCTCCTCATTTTATGGACAAAGAAATGTAGAAATAAATAAGTGGAAATAAATAAATGTATAAATAAAAGAAAAATAACTAAATGTAGGAAAAATACAAAATAAATAAGGAAATAAAATTATAAATAAATAAATATTTATTTTAGTTTTTTTTACTTTTCTTTATATATTTATTTATTTCTAATTTTGTCAGGTTTGGCATTCCATAGACACACATCTCTCCATCATTAAGCATTCACTGCAGTGTACAGAATCCTCTATATTCATTGGTTTGGTCAGAGTCCTTAACCCTGTAAAGCCGGACAAATGAAATAATAGTCAAAAACTTTCAATCCAAACTGTACTAAAAATGCATGGATTTATACATCAGCCTTTTATGGTAACTTACTGAGATTAATATAATATTACAATGATAATACAAGGAGACATTAAGTTCACCAAAAGTGACAGCAAAGACATTTACAGCTACATTGTCAGAAAAAAAAAATCAAATTCTAAATGCTGTTCATTTGAACTTTCTATTTATCAAATATTAAGCAGCACAACTGCTTTCAACAATGTTTTGCTGAACCAAATCAGCATATTAGAATGATTTCTGAAAGATCATGTGACTCTGAAGACGAAGAATGATGCTGAAAATTCAGCTTTGATCACAGAAATAAATTACATCTGAAACAGAAAACATCTTTTAAATTGTAATAATATTTCACAACATTACTGTTTTTGCAGTATTTTTATATTTTAATTAAATAAATGTCGTATTTGATATAATACAATATAATAAAATCTTACTGACCACAAACTTTTGAATGGTAGTGTTTTTATATATATATATATATACACACACACACACACACACACACACATACATATAAACTGGAATTATTCAATGTAATTATGATCAGTTACAACTCCAAGTAGTAAAATTATATTAACATTTTTTATTAATTATAGGATTTACAGGGTTAAGATTAATAATATACACCACATTTGTTAGTATTGCATACAGAAATGCAAAATATAGGTCACACGAGTCATCATAATGCATAGCAAACACAATGCAAGCATCATAATGCACTAAAGGAGCACACACACACAAAAAAAAAACAGTTTGCACCAAAAATTACAATTGTGTCATTTACTCAACCTCATGTTGTTCCAACATAAAATCCCATTCAACCTGTTCACATCTTCTTTTATTGTATGGGAAAGAGTCATTTAGACATTTCCCTAAACATCTCCCTTTCCATTCCACCAAGAAAGAAAGAAAATGTTTTGGTGAATTATTCCTGTAAAAAAAAAAAAAGGTTACCTTTACAGTCGTCAGGTTTAGATGTTTGAGGGCAATCCTCCTCTAGGTTATGACTATACACCATGAATGTGTCTAAGGATGATGGAATAGTTTAGCTGATAGCAGCATTTTGGGCTGAGCTGATAGCATTGCTTCAGCAGGCTCTGTTCTGGTTTTGTCATTTAGTAGGAATAACAATGACCATATGTGCTGTGAGATACAGAGGAAAGGATGCCACATACACACAATGCACATGAGCACACACACATACGAGCACCGTCTCATTCACATCTTCTAGAGTGTCACAGATCTGGCAGTCCAAATGTTTATTCAGGCCTAAAATGACAGGAGTACAGGACAGAGGAAGTGATGCGGAAACAAGACCACCTGGCTCCACACACTGCTGTCATCACGCTGGCAGCCTGCTCAACAATTACAACACTTTTCAACTAGCACCCTCCACTGACCAACTTTAAACATTACATTTGTTTACTGATATGATGTACAGGTTCATTATATTGTGGGCACACTAATGCTTGTGATATTTACTGATATCCATCTATCTAGCAAAGATGTGTTCAATTGCCATAAGTGGCTCATTTCCAGACAATGTTTTCATGGCAGAGCTGAGCAGGAAATGAGCATCTGAAATGAGCCAGTGAGGCGGCCTACTGCTGTGAGGTTCAGTTACTGATGGACCTCGCTTGATCTCAGATATAATAACTGTTGTTGATATACAGACAAGTTAGAAGCACAAAAAAAGTTGTATCTTTAGCATCAGATTTCAGATGTATTCTGTTCTTCAGAAATACAAGACATACATGGATGGATGGATGATGTCTGTAAGAAGTTGGAGTTGGTAAGTATTTAATTTCCATGAATCAGTTCAGTCAGTGAATTGATTCAAAGTGTGGTATTTTTTATAAAAAATTAGGGCTGTCAAACAATTAATCACGATTAATCGCATACAAAATAAAAGTTTTTGTTTGCATAATATATGTGTGTTCTGTGTATATTTATTATGTATATATGAATACACACACATACAGTATATATGTACATTATATATTTATAAATATTGACACGTATTTACATGTCTACATTTATTTTCTCTATATATATATTTATATTATATATAAATATATTTAATATATAAACATAACATATTTTTCTGAAATATATACATGCATGTGTGTGTATTTATATATACACATAATAAATCAACACAGTACACATACATATATTATGTAAACTTTTATTTTGTATGCGATTAATCGCGATGAATCGTTTGACAGCACTAATAAATATATAAATGTATTGTACTGAAGACTGGAGTAATGATGCTGAAAATTCAGCTTTGCATCACAGGAATAACTTACATTTAACAATATATTACAGTAGTAAAAATGCAAGATGCAAATTGTAATAATATTTCACAATATTACTGTTTTTACTATATTCTTGATCAAATAAATGCAGCCTTGGTGAGCATAAGAGACTTCTTTCAAAAACATAAAAAAATCTATTAAATCTACTATGTGTATATATATATATATATGTATATAAATTATATTATATGTAGATAAATATGGATGATTATTGGTACATATAAATTAAGATGTTAAATATGATTCAAATTAAATATGAATCCATACAAAAACAATACAAACAATTGAAATAGCACGAAAAACATGCCTTGCATCCGACGTGACGTCGAGAGTGACCGACTGAAAGGGAACTAGTTTTTTTCCCCCAGAGAATGCGTGAAGTGATAAATTGTATACCTTAGATGCAATCTAAGCTCCTTTGGATAAAAGCATAAATGCGTAAAATGTAAATGTGGAAGCTCCAATTCCACAGTCCACAGATCTGGAGCACTTACATAAGACACAGAGACATGGATCAATCACAAGAAACTGCAGCCATGAGGGTAACTTGTATGGCACATTTATACTAAGACACACTAAATGCCATCTCCCGACAGGAGAGACAATTATGCTCAGAGCAAGAAACAATGACAGACTAAAATAGCCCATATACAGCGATTACATGCATACTTTCAGATGTAACACAGAAGTGCTGTCCTCTTTACTCTGCTCTCACATTCACTGAAGCACTTATGTTGGCTTTGTGGCATAGCTGAATAAAACGTCACTTTAATGTAGTCCTAACAACAGCAGCCTTTAAGTGTCTACTGCTCAAGAAATTCTGTAATGCTGCTTTCAAGTGCTGTATTTACAAGAACACAAACACACTGTCCTAAATGAATCTCAATAAACTTTCTGTGTTGGGGGCTATTAAAAGACATGGCGTAAATGATTTTTGCTATAATTAAGTTTTAATTGTGAATTAGTTTGGCTGTCACGGTTTGACTGTCATGGTTCTGTTCAGTTCTGTTTTAGTTTTCATAGACTTTTAGTTTGCACTTAGCATGGACTATCAGTTTGCCCTTGTCTTCCTGTGTTTTCATTCCTGTTTCCTTTGTTCTTGTCACCAGTTAGTTTCCAATAAGTTAACTGATTATTCCCACGTGTGCCTTGTTTTAGTTCCTCGTTATCCTTTTTATTTAATGCCCTCAGTTTCTTTTGTTCATTGTCCACTTTTGTCATTACATATTTAATGTAAAACTGTTGCGTTGTTTTTGTTAATAAACTTCCACTGCTGCATTTAGATCCACCATCTTTCCTCCTCCTTGCTCTGCTGTAACAAAGACACAATTTTCAGTAGTTTAAATTTGTCAAGCAACAATGTTCAGCAGTGAAAAACATACATGCATCATGGGAGAATTCCGTCATTTTTTAATCTTTCCTGAATTTCCAACACAGTGTCATTTTCACCGCATCTCAAACTGTGAAAGAAATTACATTTTAAGCTTCATTTGAATAAAATTATATCATAGATGTATCCTAAACGTGGAGAAATAATATTTTCACACCTGTATAATTTTACAAAAATAAATAAATAAATAAATACAAATTCAGCTTGTTTGGAAATATTCTGCTCATGAGTGACATTTACCTTGATTTTTCTGTTTTCTACATTCATCACATTTCTCAAATTTCATCTTAAAGGGATAGTTCACCCAAAAATGAAAATTTGATGTTTATCTGCTTACCCCCAGGGCATCCAAGATGTAGGTGACTTTGTTTCTTCAGTAGAACACATATGATGATCTTTAACTTTAACCGTTGCAGTCTATCACATAGTTCACCCAAAAATGAACATTTGATGTTTATCTGCTTACCCCCAGGGCATCCAAATCCAAGATGAATTTGTTTCTTCAGTAGAACACAAATGATGATTTTTAACTTTAACCGTTGCAGTCTCTCAGTCTTATAATGCATGGCAATGGTAACAAAATCTATGAGAGTAAAAAAAACATGCACAGACAAATTCAAATTAAATCCTGCGGCTCGTGACGACACATTGATGTCCTAGGACACGAAACGATCAGTTTGTGCCAGAAACCGAACAGTATTTATATCATTTTTTACCTCTAATACACCACTATGTCCAACTGTCTTTGGGCACGCGCACGGCATCCGGTGCATGAGGTGTGTACGCGCTATATATTCTGACAGTTTAACGTTAAACTAAACTTTTATTTTGACGGGTTGCCGTGAAGAACTTGCAGCTGCTGTGTATGTGATATGACGGTAGATTTCTCAAATGAAACGGTAAATGCTAATGAAGTGACTCTCAGAGCAGCTGGAGATGACATTCGTGTTTATATCATCATATAGTGAGACGGCATAAGCTGGAAACACCGCGAGCGTCATCCGCGCTTTAGTATGTGTATAGTAAACAAAGTGCGCCGCGCCATCCGCCATTCATTCATTTCGGAAATCATGGCGCCTTATGCGTGATATCAAATGCTTCCGCAGATTTATAGTATTACTATAGCATTTCACCTGAGCATTGAGAATCATGCGTATGGCCATGATAAGCACTGAATGAATGACAGGCTTTCTGTTGTAACATCGCGCAAGGTAAATAAGGGTGACATCTAGTGGAGAAGACTAATGATAAGATTCACATTAATCAGATCTTGTTTTAAATGTGTGCTGAAATAAATACTGGAAAAGATCGATTCGCGGCTTTTGAGAATCGATATCGAATCGATGTCATATAAAAAAACGATTAATCGAAAAATTAAATTTTTTTTGCCCAGCCCGCATTATACGACTGATAGACTGCAACGGTTAAAGTTAAAGATCATCATATGTGTTCTACTGAAGAAACAAAGTCACCTACATCTTGGATGCCCTGGGGGTAAGCAGATAAACATCAAATTTTCATTTTTGGATGAACTATCCCTTTAAGAGTCTTAGGCTGATGATACACGTGGCAACTTTTTGAGCAATTATTCCAGGCAACTTTTTTGAGCAATGTTGCTTGGGCACTTTCCCATTAAGAATGGGTAACAAATGTCTATCTGAGAATTTTAGATCGGTCGTGGGCCCTGTGTCTCACCTGGTTGCCCATTGACGGCAACATTACCCAAAAAGTTGCCCCGTGTATCATCAGCCTTAGATTTACTGATGCGTAAATTTCACAAACAATTACAAAGAATCATCATGTAACACAGTGAATTGAACACAACTTCAAAAATCATTTCTACAAGTCTATATAATAATAATAATAATGATAATAATATTAATAATAAACATTTGGACTAAGCCAACATAACTTGCTTGCAAAAAGGCACCAAAATTATTCTAGACCTGCACTCTAAAAGGTAAAGGTACTTTATTCTTTGGTGCCAGGAAGAACCTTTAAAGGGATAGTTCACCCAAAAATGAAAATTACCCCATGATTTACTCACCCTCAAGCCATCCTAGGTGTATATGACTTTCTTCTTTCAGATGAATACCACTGCAGTTGTAAGAAAAATATCCATAATATAAAATATCCATATTTAAAACTTTATATACCATAATCTCTAGCTTCCGGGGGGTTAATAAAGGCCTCCTGAAGTGAACTATCCCTTTAACATCCATGGAACCTTTCCATTCCACAAAAGGTTCTTTATAGTGAAAAAACGTTCTTTAGATTTTTTTAAATGTTCTTCACACTAAGAAAAAAATGTTCTTTTAAGAACTGTTCACTGGAAGATTCTTTGGGAAACAAAAATGCTTCTTCTTTTGGAACCTGTGATACAAACATTTGCCCGATGAACTATACGATCATCGGTTGCCACTTCCTCATGCGTATATAATGCCAGCCAGATGCACATCTACATGCAGGCCAAATCTCTTGATTCACTTCTCTCGATCCACATTTACACCACTGTCTCACTGCTTTATCAAGGGTATAGTTTTTACATAAATCCTATATATTAGGATCACAAATATTGAGTATCAAAGTGGAACTGTTGGAATGGCACAATGGTGTCAGACTACACAGCTGTGCAAGTAGTGTGCATCGTGTGACAGGTGTGTGGCATAAAATGTGACTTTTTGTGTATATGAAACCCCTTGAAAAGTCTGTCTCAATAGCACCAGTAGAATCCTTTGGGGACTAAAACCAGGCGAGCACTGCTGACTGTATTGTACTATCATGATGACTGCAGCCAAACCTCTCAGAGCGTGCAGAAACATTAGAGCCAATGGGACAACAAAGGAGATAGGGGCGCACAATCTGATGTCAAACAAAGGAGATAACAGCGACGTCACAAGCCGACAACAGTGCAACCGGAGTTTCTGAAAATCTTCACCCTGGCAGGAGTTTTCAAAAAGGTTCTGCTATTGCGAATGGCCAAACCGCACTGAAAAAGCTGCGGTTTTTGAAAATACCCATGTTCGTTTGGACAGGGCCTAAATGTCAGGAAACCAGATTCCTGGCCACTTGTCAGTGTGGTTCTTTGGTAAGTTGTGAGGATCACTGTCAAGTCCAGCTGCTTTTAATTTAAGCAGATAATCATTTGTTTTACTCCCGTTTTCGCTGTTACCCCTACTATCAACTGGTGTCAAGCTGACTTTTAGTGGATTTAGTGTAACACTGTAACCACTGGCGTAGTTTATCCTACCCTGGTTCATTGGAAATATGTACATTTCTGCAAAACTTTAATTCAGTAATTAATTCAGTCTATCTTTTTACCCCGTTTTAACATGGGTTTCACTGGAGCATCCAACAGGCATCCAAACGGAAGTTATAATCCATCATGGTGGCGCTCATCGGTTTCTCAGGAAAAAGGTGGATTCTATGAAATGTTTTTTCTTGAAAAGTGCTGGTTTGATTTACTGGCACACTAAAGCTAAAGATAAAAATAATGTTTTTTTAAAGCATGAAATACTTTTGTACAGCATTGTATGCGATACATTATTGACTGTACACTAAAAACAAGTATGTTTGGAATAACAATGCTTCTTGAATTTATCATAACTGCATAGCATCGACTCTGGAACTAGCAAAACAATCATAAATACAACAATATATAAAACCATTTCACTGTTATTAAAAGTTAAAGTTATGAGATATATTTATTTGTATTGTAAAAAAAAAAAAAAGTTGTATAATAAATGTAATTGTACAACATTAATATAATTGTTTGACATTTTCAAAAGCTTAAGTGATTACCTTGATTTATTCATTAGTTAGAATATGTATAACCAAAGCCTACTGATTAATCGTGAAATAATCAATGATTATTTGATTACTCTTTCTGATAATCGTTAGATTAACTGATTATCAAAAGAATTGTTTGTTGCAGCCCTCAAGATGCATTTTTTTTTCGCCATATGCATACTCGATAATGTCAGTACACACATCACTAAAACAACACTTACAGTATTATCATAGACGATGGATATCGCACACCCCTACCATTGGCTTCCACTGACATTTTAAGATTTTTCTTCTCTAAATATTTTCTTGTGTCATACAAGTTTTGACATGACGGTCAATTATTGTTACAACAGAATTACAACAGAATTTTCATTTTTGGGTGAACTATCCCAAATCCAAAGTAGCGAAGAACAAACATTGGGTATGTAAAATATGACTGCATGCATTCACAACTGGCCTATCTTGCATGCTGCTCTCTTTCCTCATTTCTTTCCTGTGCTTACTCTTCCAGTTGCTGACATCGCTAAAGCGTGCCCTAGTACCAGAACTGGTTCAGTTTGTCTGATTTCTTTAACCTATTCTCCCTTACATCCCTGAACTCCAGTTGCATTCACTCTTTAACACTTTTAAGGCCAAACAGGAAAGTGTTAACATGCTCCAATTGAACAGCGATATGTGTGATAGGTTCAGTAAATACAAGTGTTATTCCAGGCATCTGTGATCAGCAACTGCTTGTAAAAACTGTTATATTACATATTTACCTCTAGGCTGAATCAATGCAATAACCTCTCCTTTGCTTCTACACATGAAATGTAGGATGCTTTGTGACCACTGTGTGATGGTATCTTTAGCAGTAAGTGGCCATTTATCAGATGGTTTTATTCAAAGCAACTGACAGTGCATTTGCTAAACACTTTCCCAAACTCGAACTATTAACCCTGAAATCAGATGGAAATGATAAGTTGATAATGGTGTTCGAACCTCAACACCATCCCATAGCCTAACACTAACCAATTCATATCTACAATCCGATTGATAAGAATATTGTTTCAGGACCAAAGAGATCCAGGAACAAGTCCTACTTGACTCACTCTCTCGCACTGTTATGCAAAACATCACACAGCTGGCCCAGACTGTTGTCTCACCAACATGTTTCACAGAAGAAAACGAAATAAGATGGAACAACAAAATAGTGGAGACTGCAACAACAACAGACACCCACATTGACAAGCGCTTGTGTGAGAGGGTTATGAGATAGCAGCAACTGTAGTTTAAAGGAATACAATGATATTTTTTTCGGCAGTGCCGGGTAGATTACTTGCAAATTGTAGTCCATTACTGATTCAAAATTATTACATGACAAAAATGTAGTTAATCCATTACATTACACATTTTAGGTAATATAATCAGACTACTTTTTGATTACGTTAGATTACTTTTGACCTGATTTGTTTATTTAAATAGGATAATCTTGTAGCACATCGATATAAAAATACAAAGAGAGGGAAAATATATTCCATTCGTTGTTATTAACAACGTGAAGTGCATTAAACATTACATTACTTCAAGGTTTTCCAAACTGTGGTTTGTGAAGGAACTGCAGAGAGTTTGTAAATGTAATCAAGCACTAATAATTAATTAAATAATACAAATGTAACATTAAAATCAATCATTTTAAATTAACAACAATCAAAATGAATAATTTACTAAAAAGGTGACATTTTTTTGCATGTTCTGTGACCATTAACCAACATCAGAGAACCGCAAACATGCAAATGTGTTACTTAATTATTAACTTATTACCTTTCAGGGGGTACTTCAAGTAAAAGGTATAGAAAGTTAAATTCAAAAGATGAAAAGAAGAATTAGGGATAATCAATAAATTATGAATAATTTATTGCTATTGTGTAAATAAATATGTAATCGTGTAATCAATAAAAAAGTAACTGTAGTCTGATTTTGAGTATTTTAAAACGTAATATAATCCAATTACAATAATTTAATTTTAACGACTTTATTCAACAATTCGTCTCCTCCGCGTCACCCTGGTGCCATTTTGGAGAATATCCACTGAACGTAAACAGCGTATGCTATTCTGTGTCAGCTGCGTCGCGAAGATACGTTGTTTTCGTTCAAATCAAAGCGTAAACAACGTAGAAAACGTATCCGCGTGACACAGAATAGCATAAGTCGTTATTTTTGTTTTCTTTGCGTACAAAAAGTATTCGC
>NW_015662004.1:1235978-1250685 GCF_001515625.1 Sinocyclocheilus rhinocerous | reverse complement strand
AAAAATATCTTAATTTGTTTTCCGAAGATGAACGGAGGTCTTACGGGTTTAGAACGACATGAGGGTGAGTAATTAATGACAGAATTTTCATTTTTGGGTGAACTAACCCTTTTAATTCCTCATTATGTTCACCTGGAATATTAACATGACAATGCTAGGCAGTGACAACAGGAATATCTTATTATTGCTGTTAATATGTTGCAGGTAAATATACATATTCTAATGAAGTTTTTAAAATATGATTTGTCTGTGTGTGTGTGTGTGTGTGTGTGTGTGTGTGTGTGTGTTTGCGCATGTGTTTACGTTTAACTTATATACTATTAAACACATTTCTTACCTATGAAACTTGCATGAAATGCATGACAAAAATGCATGTAATATATCACAACATATTATTTGTCTGTGTGTGTGTGTGTGTGTGTGTGTGTGTGTGTGTGTGTTTGCGCATGTGTTTACGTTTAACTTATATACTATTAAACACATTTCTTACCTATGAAACTTGCATGAAATGCATGACAAAAATGCATGTAATATATCACAACCAAATAAACAATTTGAATGATTCTGTTTATACGTTAACTTGAATTCTCCCGCCATATCTAGATTTAAAATGAATTGCGAGGACGCACCATCCTGAGTCACATTACCATAAACGATCAAATTACTTGATTGAAGTGACCATCGCATGTACCCTTCGCTAACGGAATTGTGGAACAGCACATTCCTGAAAGGATTCAGGTGTTTATTTTCGTTTAGAATGCCCCTACAAATGGTGTCCCCTTCCTGAGTGTTTTGTCTGGGCAATATTTTAATGTATCAAAAGCTATGGAAAAATACTTCCATAAATTTCTAACAACTGATGAGTAACAGGCTATTTAACAGTGAAGAAAGGGTATGTAAGGATGCATCAAGAATAAACCATGCTTTAGTTATCCAATTAAAACAATAAAATATTTTTCTTCCACCAGGACACATACTGGTCAATCAATATCCCCTTCTCTCTTTACCGCATTCATTCTATCAAAGAGATGGGCAATAACAATTATATCTATTCAATCTGAAGTACTATTAAGGCCAATACTGTTGATAATCAATACTTATGTGTCTATTAAATGGAAATGTTTTTAGGATAAAATGGGTAATTATGTAACATTAGGCCTATATCTGAAAGCCATAATTTTTACATTTTAGAACTTGCAGAGTTCTGTTTTTGTTTAGCATTTATTAACAATTAGACAATACAAATGATCTTTTAGACACATCTAATTAGGCATGCACCATTAATTCTTTATTAAATATTATATTTATTTTCACATATTTTCATAGCACCTTACTGTAAAAATTTCCCAATAGAGCTCACAAACTCCCTGGCACCAGAATGGACTTCAAAACAAACATAAACTGGTAATAGGATTGCATAACACAGTACTGTAATACATCATTGCTAGCAAGGGGACTGTAACCTTTTAAGATCCAATCGATCTGGCTTGAACAGCAGACACAGATGGAGACAGCAAGAGATGAAAGCACAGAATCATGCATGAAGACAGACAGTCAACGGAAATCCTTCACAAGACTCTGAGAACCACAGCAGAGCATGTAATGATAAACCAGTGTTCGCATCCTCTAAAAGAGGAATCAAAGGAAAATGAAAGTCAGCGAGTGGAAAGATGAGTGTGGGAGAAGATGATGTGTAGCTGCAGGTGTTGTAAGGTATTACACGTTCAGTATGTTGGCTACATGAGGAGGGTATTGGAGATGGGTTTGTAATGAAATATCTCTTTCCTGGCAGAAACTCAAGACTTACTGTTACAGGGCCCTATAGAGGCCCTTTATCTATTAGTAGCTCTAGTGCTGCACCAGCAAGGTATTTCCCCCTTAGATTCATCCAGTCCTATAGATATCACAAGAGGTATGAAGGTAATATGAGCCAAACTGCATCTTTGCAAATGCAATTTCGTGGTTCTATAAGGGAAAATATTAGGTTACTGTTTAAATAGGTGGCTTAATTCAAATTGAAATAAATCTAATCATGCGTTGGATAATGTTGCATTATAAATAAATAGATTAAATGTAATTTTAGATATTAAATATTTAACCTATTTTAAATAAATACACATTCTAATAAAATAAATACAATATTATGATAAATATATTATAATAAATAAATTTGAAGCTCCTTTTGAAGTTAGATTACAATTTAAATATTAAATGTATGTATTAAATTACCTATTATACAATATAATGTCAATCTGCATAAGAGTATCTGACTGTTAAATTATTTAAATGTAGAGAACAAGATCTAGTTTAAAGCTGCTTTGGATGCCAACAAAAAAAAAGGTATGTTTCAATTCTAGGGTTCTCATTATTTCTGTACATGACTCTGTATCTCATATTTCTATAGCTATATGAGTTCGCTGACAGAAATGAATGTGGGAGACTGGAAGAGCAAGCTCATGCATTCTGCTGCTTATAAGAGTTTAAGTTCAGTGAATTTAGACCTGCGATTCACATTTTGAATGTGTTGGGTTAGTTCACCCAAAAATGAAAATTCTGTCATTAATTACTCACCCTCGTGTTGTTTCAAACCCGTAAGACCTTCGTTCATCTTCGGAACACAATTTAAGATATTTTTGATGGAATCTGAGAGCTGTCTGACCCTGCATAGACAGCAACGCAACTGGAATGTTCCCAAGTACAGAAACGTAGCAAGGAGATCTGTAAAATAATCCATGTGACATCAGTGGTTCATCCGCAATTATACAAAGCTACGAGAATACTTTTTGTGCGCAAAAGAAAAAAATATAACGACTTTATTCAACAATTCGTTTCTGGACTTGGGAACATTTCAGTTGCTGTCTATGCAGGGTCAGACAGCTCTCAAGATTCCATCAAAAATATCTTAATTTGTGTTCCGAAGATGAACGAAGGTCTTACGGGTTTGAAACGACGGTGAGTAATGACAGAATTTTCATTTTTGGGTGAACTATCCCTACACTGTAAAAAATGGTATGAGCTATCTACTTAAAAAAATTATGGTAACAATATTACACATAATATTTTTGAGTAGTTATTAAGGCTTGATTTTTTTATGGAATTTACCTGAATAAATCATGTAAAATCTCCTAAATTATTTAATATATGACACAATGATCTGTCGCCAAAATAAAACTGCAAAATTTAGCTAATTCTCTTAAAATAAATAGGTAGCCTTCTTTCCTTAATTTTTTTATTTTTTTATTTTTTTCAGTTTAATCAGTTCCTCAATTCAAGCCTCAAAACTGCTTAAGTTTCCTTAAAAATGAGGAAAACATAATCTCTTGGTTTTATTAGTGAAAAGTTCTCAATATTTTCTTTACAACACTGAACCACAATTTATTTAATAAAATATACACATTTTTATTTATCACCTTAATTTTTTAAATGAAAATTCCAAGATCCATGATTCATTTTTTACAGTGATTTGTTACATGCTGTATTTATTAAAAACAAGTGTGATATCATACACATAGTGATGACTGTAACTCTCTGGAGTAAATGTGAGATGTTATGCTAAATTTCTAGACTGATTCACCATATTCCATATTAAATATAGTTCTGAAATCTATTCAATTTAGATGTTAACTCTTTTTATCATATTTGACATTGAATTTCTAAGACCTCTAAATTATGAACATGATCAAAACTTTGCTGAAAAACCTGTTGTACACAATCTTCTACACAACTTCTGTCATCTGATTAATAGTTCATAATATTTTAGTAAGTAAAAGGTAATTTAAAATCTAAAAATATCCATCTTTAGGTTGAGGGACACATGTCTGTTTTGCTGTGAAATCTACAGGCTTTTTATCAAGTAAATGTAAGAATAACTTTTATACTGTTAGTTATGTTCAAGATGAACATTCAGTGGTCTTAAAAAACTTACTTGATTATACATCTCTCCTTTTTTTAAATATCATGTTAAAATGTATCAAATATGATATAACCGAAGTTTTTTTTCTCAAATATCATTGTATTGCATTGCATTATATTAGTGCTGTCAAACAATTAATTGTGATTAATCGCATCCTAAATAATAATATGTGTGTGTATATTTAATATGTATATATAAACACACACACACACACACACACACACACACATGCATGTATATATTTCAGAAAAATATGTTGTTTATATATTAAATATATTTATATATAATATAAATTATATGAATATAAATATACAAAATACATGTAAATATTTTCAAAATATATATAAAAAAAATAAAAAAAACGTTTATTTTGGATACGATTAATCGCGATTAATCGTTTGACAGCACTACATTATATTTTTTACCCTGCACAATCAAAACTACAGAATTTGATCATAAAACGGCTTATAAATATTATCTTACTAAGACATTTTACTCTGAAATACAGAGTCATACACACACACACAACACAACCAGTTTATGTGTGTTTAGTTTTATTCAGTACCTGCAACGTGTTTCAAAATCTACAAGACTGCCTAACTAGACAACACTTCTGGGGCATCATACAAGTAGACGTGCCTATGATGCCTCCAAATGTTGTGTAGGTAGATGAAATGTCCAGGTAGACGACTGTTTTGAGTCACAGCCCGCGTTTCAAACGCGATACGATCCAACAACACCAACAAACATCTGGTTGTGCATAGTGAACACTCTCTTGTTTGCACTTCAGGCAGTGTAGCATCATCTCCACTCACATACTGTCAGTGTGAAGCGAGAACAGTCACTTACCCTCAGTGTGACAGCTGGACGAGAGGAGGCTGCTCGGCGGTCTGAAGATGAAAGGCAGGTACCGGGAGAAGCATTTCATCTTTTGACTGGATTTAGTAGCCTATGCCATTACTTCATATTGTCCTCGTGCACCTCACGGACACATGAAGGAGGTGACTATGCGATGGCACAATCTCACCCTCATTATTTCGGTTTTACGTCTCTGTCGGGGGGAAGACATCAGTGTTGCTCCCGTCGCTTGCTGGATGATGGCTTGTTTTGCCCCAATCTGGTGGGAGGGGTGTTTGTTGAGAGAAGCTCCTGCGTCTGTCCGCCTACTGGCCGACTTCGAATTTACCGCGTCATCATGAGGTGAGAAAAACTCTGAAGACCCGAAGGCAGTTGGACCGAGGTCAATCCTACAGCTGTATGTTTTTCATGTGTTTATGTTCTTGTATATTGGAAACCGACATAGTAAAGTCGTAAATTGTGTGTTAAGTGAGTTTTAAATAATTTCATTACTTTGTTAAGAGCGAATTGTCCTGTTTTTATTTATCCTACGAGTTGTAAGGTCGGTGCATTCAAGTCATTTGGTCAAAGGAAGATGGCGTAGTATATTTATGCCTACTATTTTCAGACCATTGTTTCAAGCAACATGTCTATTGTTCTTATACTGAATATTGTTCACTGTAAAAAATAAATAAATAAATAAATAAAATGTTTCAACTTAAAAAAGTGTTTGTGCTGCCTTTATTTGAAATGTTAAGTTGTACTAAGTGACAACTTGAATATTTAAGTTGACTAAACTTACAATTTTAAGGCAGCACGAACACTTACTTTTTAAATTGAAATTATTTAATTTTTAAGTTGAAATTATTTATTAAAATTATTTAACATTGTTGGAATTGGGCATCAAAAGTAAAGGGCTCAATCTGTTCAAAGTTCAAGTGTAACGTAGGAGGCATGACAACGGAGTGGAGGATCCAAACGCAAGGCTTTATTTAGGAGCGTGCATGGTCAAAACAGGCAGGGTCAACACCAGCAAACAACAATTGCAGAGGCAAAGGAGTAATCCACAAGTCAGGCAAAGGTCAAGGCAGGCAGCAAACAATCAAAAACCAGATAGACAGTCCAAGGTAAAACACAGGCAAGGAAAAAACAAGGAACTAGGAAAACATGGAGACTCTGAGAACGATACCGGCTAACAATCATCAGCGATGTGAGTGTGAGTAAATCAGGCCTTTGTAGGGTGAGATTGATGAGGTAATGAGACACAGGTGAATGCAATCAGTGATGAGTCCGGGCAAAGGATTATGGGGAATGTAGTGTGTGAGAATGTAACAAGAGTCTGGGGTGGAGTGCCCTCTAGCGAAGCTCACAGGCACTCCAGCTAGAGAGCGTGACATCAAGCCTTGTGGGATTTGAACCTACAACCTTTCAGTTTTCCGCCCAGATCTTTACATACAGCACAGTGGACCCAAAATATACAATATCAATCCATTTATTCACATTAAAAAGACAGCAAGCCTTTAAGGTAAACATTTAACAAATAACAACAAATAACAAATTGTAGAACGATATAGATAAATTAATGTGAAAATGTATGTGTCAGTTTGCAGTTGTTAATGTTAATGGAACATGTTTATTTATAGTTAATAAACATGGAAAAACAGTAATATAAGTTACTCTTCTAGGACACATGTGTGAACCTGAGGAGAACACAGGTAAAAAAGACATTAAGCATACACTAAAAATCACCTCGACACCAATTGGTTGTCATAGGTAAGCAGCACAAAGTACTTCTCTATTATGTACGTTGTTCATTACTAAAACTCATTACTGTACACTGCAGAACACTAACACAGTGTGACCCAAATTAAAGAACCATAATATGTCATATGTAGGTTACCAGTACCATGATTTTTTAACTGCCCACAATCTCTAAATAATTTAGATATTTATACAGCGGCATACTCAAAAGCCCAGTCTAACTGGAGCACAAAATTACACTTACTGTAATAATGTTCTTGTTGATTATTATAAAAAGAGTAAAAGTTCACACTATGTTGAAGCTGGTTTACACCATTGTCTTGGGTTAAAGGAAGTAAAGTGCTTATCAGTATGTATTCTGAAAAAACCTCCCTGTGTGTGTGTCTCACAACTATTCTGTTGCACAAGAGGAATGTAAACATGACCTTTGATGAGGTCATTGCCAGGAAGCAGCGATTCACGCTGGTCTTATTTCCTCTTTGTGACAGAATGTAATGTGGTACAATGTTAGCTTAGAAATGCAAGCCAAAAATTCACATCTCAGCTGACTGATGGAGACATTTACAGGATAGCATATAGCTGAGCCTCCGTGTCTGGTTTCCTTCAGCATCTCATATGTAATTATGTCTTTTTTTATAGCAGAAGCTTAATCAATAGCGGGTCCCTGGGTACGAGGAAAAAGGGCCATCTGTGCCTCTCATGGATAAGCATATGAAAAGGCTAACACTCATAGTGCCAGTTCCTCCCCTCTATGAGCTGAACACACACACATTGATTTTTCCAACAGACACCCACAATGCATTTGTGTGTGTGTGAGAAAGAGGAAGAAAATGTCTGAAAATCAGGCATTTTAACATAGCATTTTATCATTTATTTGTTACTCAGATCTCTCATAGAAGATATAAGATAGTCTTTTTAATGTCTATGTTTTTATAAAATGTGTGTGTAAATTTTTATAAATTTATATTATAAATGTTTATTTCCATTTTAGTTTTAGTTATTTTAGTATGTATAGGATATTTTGTCTAGGCAATTACACTGAAAAAAAATTGGTGTAGAATCAATTTTCACGCAGACATTGCTAATAAATTTCACAAAGTTTCTTGCAATGAAATGAATTAAATGTGAAATTTTGAAGTATAGCAACTGAAATTTTTCTTATTCAAATAATATTTATCTACAGATTTATTAAGATTTTTGGAGTATGTTTTACGACTTTGCTATGACAATCTGGCGCTTCTGAATCAGCGACTGTAAGTATGTTTTGTTATCAGTTTAAGTATTTGCTATTGACTGGTCAAATGTGGAGTTTTGCGCAGTGCAGAGTAACGCGTCATGTGTGTCTGTGTGTGTGTGTGTGTGTGTGTGTGAGGGGAACGACTCTGTTGCCCTTTCGGGCTTGAACTGATGGTAAAACTAACGACATTATTAACTGTCTTGATATTTACTTTGAAAGCTGATGCTCGCGATTATGGTAAGGGGCGTTACATTTCCGACGCGTGCTTGTGGTGTTCGGCCAATCACAATGCACTGGGTCAGCTGGCCAATCAGAGCAGACTGCGCTTGTCAAAGGAGGGGGCTTTGTTGAAAACGACGTGTTTGAGAGAGGCGGGGCATAGAGGACCTACAATAATGTACAGTATTTGAAAACATATCATTTTATTTTGTCAACATATTCTGTTACACCAAATACACAAAATAATGATCTTTAAAATAGCACCATATGACCCCTTTAAGGCGTAGTTCACCCAAAATAAAAATTCTGTCATGTACTCACCCTCAAGTTGTTCCAAATAAATGAAGATCCTTAAGATTCCACACTATGGTGAAAAATAAATAAATAAATACTATGAAAGTCAATGGCCACCATCAACTTTATGGTTACCAGCATTGTTTAAAATATCTTCTTTAGTGTTCAACAGAAGAAAGAAACTCATACCGGTTTGGAACAGCTTGAGTAAATGATGACAGAATTTAAATTTTTGGGTGAACTATCCCTTTAACTGAATGGAAGCAAATCTGAATACGAGTTTATAGATGATTGTAAGAAAGGGGCAGATTTAAGCAGAGAAATCAGGTATGTCAGCAGAGAGAATCTATCATTTTGATTAAATTACGAGTTACGAGGTAAAAAAAATAAAAAATAAAAAATTAACATACTTGAATGAATCATTCACAACATGCATTTACAATAGAAGAGAGTGCAAATAGACAGGGTGAATTTCTATTTTCATCCCAAGCTCACTAAGAGAATATTAACATCATTTACAAGAACGGTATAAACAACAAGAGACACTTTAGTTTATTAGTAATTTATTAATTTTTAAATGTACTAAAAACCATTTGATTAAATATCTCTATTTAAAAATTATACATTTGAATTTTTGTGCAGTAGTACTGCTTTACTATTTAATTATAAATACATTATTTTTAGTCCTTTATGTCATGTTAGGCCATCCTTGAACGATCCATTTTAAGGATGCCAAGAACTGAGTGTGATTTAACAACTGGCCATCAGATAAGAGAATTTGAAAAAAAAGTATATGTTATTTTGGTTATCATGGTTATCAGCTCTTAAAACAACTTAGTAATAAAATGTGAGGAAATGTGATCCCAACTTTGCCGCTGACTGCAACAAATTCAACTTCAAACTATTATAATGAACCAGTTTTAACAAAGCACTGAAAGTCAATCACTTTGTTTGAAAGAGCAATGACCTTATTGGAATTTTCGTTTAAACTGAATAGCATAAACACAAGATTTCATTTATTTATTTATTTATTTTTCAAATTTGAATTAAAATGCATGTTATATATCATATCATACTGATATACTTTTTTCTATTTCCACAACATTTCACAACAAAAGTTAAGCAATATTACAGTTGAAAAATTATATTTAATATAACTGTAATTTGTACTCCAAAAGTTAAAAGTTGAAACAGTTCCATCGTATTGACATTGTATTGATACTCATCTTGCTTCATGTCAAAATGTAATAGTAAAGGTCAAATATATATATATATTTGACATTATATATACATTATACAGCATATAATTTAGATTCATAATGTTCAAATGAAATAATTTAAATTGTACTTTTAAGAAAAACACAATTTAATACCTTCTGCCTTGACATCAACGAAGTATAAAAATATACAATGGTGTATTTTCACCAAACAAGTTCTTCACTTACAAGTGTGGGCACTTGAATGTCATAAATCACCATACAACACTATAGCAATAGATTTTTATGCAATATCAAAAGAAATATGATGATGCACAACCTGATAGAATCCACTTAAGCAACATTTATACATGCTTTATACAAAAGGTGGTTGATTAATAATTCAGACTATGTAACTTGTACATTATGACTAAAAACAGCAGTCATCTCTAATCTGAAAGAAGAGGACTGGGTAAAAAAATATATATGCATCAGTACCTTCCAGTCCAGTAGCAGGCGTTTTGGTTCAGGTCGTAGGTCAGAGCAGATGCCATGAGCATCCAAATTTAAGAACTGAACTCCGTGGGCTGAATATAAAACAGACACCCTTGGAATTCAGTTCTCAAAGCCAAGAGCTCCGTTTAATATCCGCAAGTACTGTAAATCCATCCAGCAGGTGATTATGACCTATAGTAAAAAACTACATTTAACTTAATGGTAAAATGTCAGTAAAATTCAACTCTATCACCTAGATCATTTCTCATATTATGTGATGAGATTAGTATTATTTAGATCATAAAATGTATCACACAACTTCTTTGCCTCTCATGGATTTTTGTCTCGGGTTTCCTCCTTCCTCATCATGATTCCAACAATGCTGTGTTTATTCAAGAACATTTTCTTGAAATACTGCATGCTCAAATGCCTCCTACTAATATTTGTCAGGTTCAGTTAACTTCCTTGCAAGAATCAAATAAAACCAATTAAACTAAGTTCCCTATGATAAAAGATAATTTAAATAATGTTTCAGTTTCAGATCAGAATCAAAATCAGAAAGAGCTTTATTGCCAAGTGTGCTTACACACACAAGGAATTTTTCTTGGTGACAGAAGCTTCCGGTACACAGATAGGTTAACAAGTGACAAGACACAGATAACAACAATAAAAATAAGTGAGTACAAAATAAATACGTAAACGCAATACACAATAGACAAAGAGACAGTAGACAGTATATTGTATGTACAGTGCTATAGACAAATTATGATTGAATTTTAATTGTTTGTTTCGAGATAATTGGTGTTGACTTGTATTATTTGTGTGCGTATGTTATATTACAATTCCTCAGCAAAATAATTTCTACTACAGACAAAAACTGTAAATGGTAATATAATTTCCATTATTGTTACTGACTAGTGTTATTGTCTTTTCTTAAAGTGGCACACAAAAATTCGATTTAAATCTCCTGTTTAAAAAAAAAATGGTAAAAGTTTGGGGCCTGTAAGAATTTTATTTTATTTTTATTTTTTAAGGATAAAGAACAGCATTTATTTAAAATAGAAACAATAGAAATAGAAAACTTTTCTGATTAATTAATGCATCCTTGCAAAATAAAATCATTAATTTTTTTTTCTTTCAAAAAAAAAAAAAAACTTCAACTTTTATATTGTAGTATTTATAAAACTATAAAAGAATTTAGGCACCATTGCAAAAATACCTCACAAATGACTTCCCGTATACTACATGTAACTAAATTATGTGTTTTACTTCAACATTTATTGGACAAAATGAATCTATAAAAGAACTGGTATCATAAATTATACATGTGTAAAGTGTAAAGTGCTTTTAAACATAGCTATGCTAATAGCCTTTGCCATGAAATTACTCGTGACACTTTTTTTTTTACATCTTCCACTCCATTAACTTCTTCAACCCACATGTGCATCTCTCATTTATCTGCTTTTTATCACTCACCTCTTTAAACCAACCTTTAGTTTCCCCCTCTTTTCTCGACAGGTCCACATGATCTGTTGTTGGTGAGTCATTTCGGTACCAGTACCAGATTGAGGATGCTGAATCATGTCTCTCATGCACCTGCAGTGAATGATAAGACACATGCAGAAAAGCTCTTCTGCCGCCTACTCACTCGGCGCATCCCTATATAAACCGATCGATTAGCGCTCTCATTTGCATGGGCGTTTGTTCCACACTACACACATAGTCATGGGAAAGTCCCACTGCTATCCATTTTGCTCAAAGTGCAAAGATAGCCATAATTGCACAACACGCAGCCCAAAGTAATATAGACCCACGTCATACCACCAAGAGCACATGCTGCTGCAATCATGTTTAATGGATAAAGGTTGATCGAATAACATTAATTTTCCATCAGTAGCCTGTTATTGCAGACTAGGCTACGTGTAAGCGACGTTGGTGTTGAGAAAACCCCAACCGCCAGAGCAGGAGGAAATGTTGGTTAAGTATTTAATGCACCATTTCCGCTCTGTAAAGTCCGTGGGTTGAGACGGGGAAATCCTAACCCTGTTCGGTTTGCCAATCAAGAGTGCGAGATCTCGTCTTTGCTAACCGTCATATGGCTGTTATTAGACAAACTTTTTTTCACTTTCCTTATACATACGAGAGTCTTTTTCGGCCCAGTTTCCAAGGGTACCAAAACAATGCCAAATATCAGACCTCCTGCTCTGGAGATCGTTCTGGTTTTCGTGCTTTAACGCATTTCCTTGCCCGTATACGAGAATGCTCTGTGCATTGTGTTTCCTTCAGTTTATTTTTCAACAATAACTAATGAATTCTAAAAGCATTTCCATTGAAAGTAGGCCGAACGTTTAAAGTGTTTCTTTACCGTTACAACAGCGCAACATGACTGTAAACGTCAGAAATCATTTTGCACATCCTGGAATGTCCTGTAATGACTTTTCTTTAGTTGTTTTTTATCGTGTGTTATGACATCAGCCATCATGATTTTTCGGTGTGCTTGCATATCATGTCAGTGGCCCCATCTTGCGCCACAGAGTTTTCTCTATCGTCACATGACAGAGGAAGTGAGTCAGATTATCACAGGCTCCAGATGACCTGAAGTCACAGGCCACTCATGATGAGAAGACGGCGTATAAATAAACGCTGCCCTTTAAAAGTGCACACGTGTCAAATCCAACATAAACACTAATGAGGATTAATAGCACAGTTCAGGATGTATAAACTGCCTTGATAGTGTTCACAATATTCCTGAACAAAAGATAAAAAAAACGGTATATATATACAGTGGGTACGGAAAGTATTCAGACCCCCTTAAATTTTTCACTCTTTGTTATATTGCAGCCATTTGCTAAAATCATTTAAGTTAATTTTTTTTTCCTCATTAATGTACACACAGCACCCCATATTGACAGAAAAACACAGAATTGTTGACATTTTTGCAGATTTATTAAAAAAGAAAAACTGAAATATCACAAGTCCTAAGTATTCAGACCCTTTGCTCAGTATTTAGTAGAAGCACCCTTTTGATCTAATACAGCCATGAGTCTTTTTGGGAAAGATGCAACAAGTTTTTCACACCTGGAATTGGGGATCCTCTGCCATTCCTCCTTGCAAATCCTCTCCAGTTCTGTCAGGTTGGACGGTAAACGTTGGTGGACAGCCATTTTTAGGTCTCTCCAGAGATGCTCAATTGGGTTTAAGTCAAGGCTCTGGCTGGGCCATTCAAGAACAGTCACAGAGTTGTTGTGAAGCCACTCCTTCGTTATTTTAGCTGTGTGCTTAGGGTCATTGTCTTGTTGGAAGGTAAACCTTAGTTCCAGTCTGAGGTCCTGAGCACTCTGGAGAAGGTTTTAGTCCAGGATATCCCTGTACTTGGCCGCATTCATCTTTCCCTCAATTGCAACCAGTCGTCCTGTCCCTGCAGCTGAAAAACAACCCCACAGCATGATGCTGCCACCACCATGCTTCACTGTTGGGACTGTATTGGACAGGTGATGAGCAGTGCCTGGTTTTCTCCACACATACCGCTTAGAATTAAGGCCAAAAAGTTCTATCTTGGTCTCATCAGACCAGAGAATCTTATTTCTCACCATCTTGGAGTCCTTCAGGTGTTTTTTTAGCAAACTCCATGCGGGCTTTCATGTGTCTTGAACTGAGGAGAGGCTTCCGTCGGGCCACTCTGCCATAAAGCCCCAACTGGTGGAGGGCTGCAGTGATGGTTGACTTTCTACAACTTTCTCCCATCCCCCGACTGCATCTCTGGAGCTCAGCCACAGTGATCTTTGGGTTCTTCTTTACCTCTCTCACCAAGGCTCTTCTCCCCCGATAGCTCAGTTTGGCCGGACGGCCAGCTCTAGGAAGGGTTCTGGTCATCCCAAACGTCTTCCATTTAAGGATTATGGAGGCCACCGTGCTCTTAGGAACCTTAAGTGCAGCAGAAATTTTTCTGTAACCTTGGCCAGATCTGTGCCTTGCCACAATTCTGTCTCTGAGCTCTTCAGGCAATTCCTTTGACCTCATGATTCTCATTTGCTCTGACATGCACTGTGAGCTGTAAGGTCTTATATAGACAGGTGTGTGGCTTTCCTAATCAAGTCCAATCAGTATAATCAAACACAGCTGGACTCAAATGAAGGTGTAGAACCATCTCAAGGATGATCAGAACAAATGGACAGCACCTGAGTTAAATATATGAGTGTCACAGCAAAGGGTCCGAATACTTAGGACCATGTGATATTTAAGTTTTTCTTTTTTAATAAATCTGCAAAAATGTCAACAAATCTGTGTTTTTCTGTCAATATGGGGTGCTATGTGTACATTAATGAGGAAAAAAAATTAACTTAAATGATTTTAGCAAATGGCTGCAATATAACAAAGAGTGAAAAATTTAAGGGGGTCTGAATACTTTCCGTACCCACTGTACATACAAAAAGAATCAGTGCATGAAAAGAAATGAAAAGAAAAAAAGGAACAGAAAAAAAAACAAAAAACTAAAGCCGTCGTAACTAAAGCCTGGGGACTCACGTCCAATGCTTTGAGAACGATATGAAGAGAGGATCCAGTCAATGATGGAGCCAGGGCTCAGTGTTAGTTCGAGAGAGAGAGAGAGAGAGAGAGAGAGAGATAGATAGATAGACTGGATTAATGGCTGTTGAAAATTCAGCTTGGCCATCACAGGAATAAATTGCATTTTTAATTTATTAAAATAACAAACAGTTATTATACATAGTAATAATATTTCACAATATTACTGTT
>NW_015662004.1:1224944-1234508 GCF_001515625.1 Sinocyclocheilus rhinocerous | reverse complement strand
TTTTTTTTTCTTTAAAAAAAAAAAAAAAAACTTCAACTTTTATATTGTAGTATTTATAAAACTATAAAAGAATTTAGGCACCATTGCAAAAATACCTCACAAATGACTTCCCGTATACTACATGTAACTAAATTATGTGTTTTACTTCAACATTTATTGGACAAAATGAATCTATAAAAGAACTGGTATCATAAATTATACATGTGTAAAGTGTAAAGTGCTTTTAAACATAGCTATGCTAATAGCCTTTGCCATGAAATTACTCGTGACACTTTTTTTTTTACATCTTCCACTCCATTAACTTCTTCAACCCACATGTGCATCTCTCATTTATCTGCTTTTTATCACTCACCTCTTTGAACCAACCTTTAGTTTCCCCCTCTTTTCTCGACAGGTCCACATGATCTGTTGTTGGTGAGTCATTTCGGTACCAGTACCAGATTGAGGATGCTGAATCATGTCTCTCATGCACCTGCAGTGAATGATAAGACACATGCAGAAAAGCTCTTCTGCCGCCTACTCACTCGGCGCATCCCTATATAAACCGATCGATTAGCGCTCTCATTTGCATGGGCGTTTGTTCCACACTACACACATAGTCATGGGAAAGTCCCACTGCTATCCATTTTGCTCAAAGTGCAAAGATAGCCATAATTGCACAACACGCAGCCCAAAGTAATATAGACCCACGTCATACCACCAAGAGCACATGCTGCTGCAATCATGTTTAATGGATAAAGGTTGATCGAATAACATTGTTTTTCCATCAATAGCCTGTTATTGCAGACTAGGCTACGTGTAAGCGACGTTGGTGTTGAGAAAACCCCAACCGCCAGAGGAGGAGGAAATGTTGGTTAAGTATTTAATGCACCATTTCCGCTCTGTAAAGTCCGTGGGTTGAGACGGGGAAATCCTAACCCTGTTCGGTTTGCCAATCAAGAGTGCAAGATCTCGTCTTCACTAACCGTCATATGGCTGTTATTAGACGAACTTTTTCACTTTCCTTAAACATATGAGGGTCTTTTTTGGCCCGGTTTCCAAGAGTACCAAAACAATGCGAAATATCCGACCCCCTGCTTCGGAGATCATTCTGCTTTTTGTGTTTTAAAGGCATTTCCTTCCCCGTATATACGAGAATGCCCTTTGCATTGTGTTTCCTTCAGTTTATTTTTCAACAATAACCAATGAATTCTAAAAGCATTTCCATTGAAAGTAGGCCGACCATTTAAAGGGGTCATATGATGTTGCTAAAAAGAACATTATTTTGTGTATTTGGTGTAATGAAATGTGTTTATGCGGTTTAAGGTTCAAAAAACACATTATTTTCCACATACTGTACATTATTGTTTCGCCTCTATGCCCCGCCTTTCTGAAACACGTCGATTTTTAAAAGCTCATCGGTCTGAAAAGGTGTTTCTTTACCATTACAACAGCAAAACATGACTGTAAAGGTCATAAATAATTTTGCACATCTTGGAATGTCCTGTAATGACTTTTCTTTAGTTGTTTTTAAGTATGTTATGACATCAGCCATCATCACTTTTCGGTGTGCCTGCTTAGTGGCCCCATCTTGCGCCACAGAGTTTTCTCTCTCCTCACATGACAGAGGAAGTGAGTCAGATTATCACAGGCTCCAGATGACCTGAAGTCAGAGGCCAATCATGACGAGAAAACAACGTAGAAATAAACGCTGCCCTTTAAAAGTGCCAACGTGTCAAATCGAACATCAACCAAATAAAAAGCAAACTAAACAAAACAAAAGAAAACTAAACGAAAAGCAAACAAAAACACAAAACAAACCAAAAAAATAGCTAACAAAACACCCATTTTGGATATATATATATATATATGATAGCGTACTCTAAATAAAAGTGAAGACTGCTCACGTTAATTAAGACAAAATTAGCACAGAATTGTGGTTTGTTCCCTGTACATGAAATTTAAAGAAAAATGTTAATGACTGGAAAGTGTAGATTTAAAAAATATATATATTTCTTTATTTATTGTAGTATTTTAAGGCAATCTTTGAAACGCCACAAATAAACATATATTGGTTTAAATCACAGTTCAGTCATTATTTTTTAAACTATTCTCCTTCTGCACTAAAAATATAAAACAGAACAAAAACTCTATTGTAATCTATTGTAACTTCCTGGACATGTATCAAGTCTGTTCCTTCTCACTGGTCATTGTGATTTTTGATGAAAATCCCTTTTAATCTTGAACATGATCTTTGTTTGGGAAATCAGCAGGAAAAAACATAGCCTTCAACAAACCAGGTGGCTAAAAGGGAATTTCTATCTGACCCAGAATTATCTAACAACTAACACTCCTGTTGATGGCCATCTAACTGGAACACTTACCAAAAAAATAAATAAATAAATACTAATGGCCTAAGACAGCACTATGCAAAAGTCTTAGGCCATTAGTATTTTCATCAAAAACAAAAAAAGGTTTTAAGCCAGTTATTTCTATCTTTTGCTGTAGTGTGTCAGTAGGAAATATCAGTTTACATTTCCAAACATTACTTTTTCTGTTAACTGTAATAATCCAGTGAGATTTTTGTATGTTTAGGAGTCTGAAAGCAGCCAGTGCTCCACACAGAGATCTGATTTCACCATCAGTCTGTCTGGAATTACATGAAGAAACAGAACAAACTCAGACAGACTAAATCCAGAAGAACTGTGGCAACATCTCCAAGACACTTCAAGAAACCTTCCTACAAAGCTACCTGAAAACCTCTATGCAAGCGCTGGACAAAAGCTGTTTTAAACAAAAAGGGTGGTCCCACCAAATGTTGATTTGATTGAGTTAATTGAAGTTAATTGATAAATAAAATCTATTTATGACATTATTTTTGAAAGCATCCTCACTTTACAGCATTTTTTACACAAGTGCCTAAAACTTTTCACAGTACTGTAGCTTTGTAGGAACTAAAGTTATCTTGAAACATCTTGGAGACATTGCCACAGTTCTTCTGGATTTAGTCTGTCTGAGTTTGTTCTGTTTCTTCATGTAATCCCAGACGGACTGAATGATGGTGAAATCAGATCTCTGTGTGGAGCACTGGCTGCTGTCAGACCCCAAAAATGCGCATGACAATCGCATTCGATTAATCGTGCAGCCCTACTTGAGAATGTTCCAAATGTTGCGCTTCAACGAAAGCGAGGAAATCTGACCTTTTGTACAAAGGAGTTGTACATGATAAATGTTACATGCATCCAAATAATCCATTTATACTCTGATTAACAGGAAAAAAATAAGCACGTCAATGCTTGAAATCTCCTACTTTCCCAGTTGGATAAAAAAAAGGTTACATATATACACTACTGGTCAAAAGTTTGGGATCAGTAAGGCTTGTAATGTTTTAATTAGATTTGAATGTATATTAAAATATAAAAACGATATTTTACATCATAATAATATTTCACAATATTAAATTTTTTCCTGTATTTTTGATCAAATAAATGCAGCCTTGATGAGCATAAGAAACATTAAAAAATCGTTCTGATCCCAAACTTTTGAATGGTAGTGTATATATTTTCATATAAGTAAAAATGACTGAAAAACATTAAGAATACAGAACTTTCAGAATCTGAAATTCATTCATTCATTCAGAATCTTATTCATTCTGACTGATGAAATTTTAAATTTGTTTATTTGATTAGGAACAATGCAGAATTTTTTTTATCAATTTTATGTTGAAAATATTCAAGTTTAGCTTTGTCCTATGTGTGATTAAAATAAATGCATGTTACCTAAAATGATTTAAGAATACACACACACACACACATACATACATACATACACACACACACACACACACACATATATATATATATACCTTTTTTTTAAATAGAAAGGCTAATATTGCAAGATTTGATGTTTTTTTGTTGGTTTTGTGGTTTTTAATTCACTCAAAATAATAGTGTTGACAAAATTAACTTAAATTTACAGGCAAGGCAAGTTTATTTATATAGCACATTTCATAAAAGAAAAGAAAATAATAATAAAAAAATAATCACAACAACAATAAAACAAGTGAAAATTGAAAA
This sequence comes from Sinocyclocheilus rhinocerous, assembly GCF_001515625.1. NCBI lineage: Eukaryota > Metazoa > Chordata > Actinopteri > Cypriniformes > Cyprinidae > Sinocyclocheilus > Sinocyclocheilus rhinocerous. The sequence goes on along the minus strand of NW_015662004.1, from coordinate 1,230,453 downwards.
TGATTTAAAAATTGATTTAAGAGGTTTAAAATGAATTTAAAACAGTTAAGAATAGAAAATGATTATGCATAAAATATAGTGCAATCAGTTCGGACATCGCACAGTGCTCATTCAATAAATGCACAGCTAAAAAGATGAGTTTTGAGTCTGCATTTAAATGTGACTAATGTTTTAGCACATCTGATCTCTTCTGGAAGCTGAAGTCAAATAAATGTATTATAGTTTATTATAAATGTATTATATTTATTATAGTCAAATAAAACTTTTCTGTAGCTCCAACAGTAGAGTATGGCAGTAGCATGCCAAGCTCATGGGTTTGATTCCCAAGGAAAGAATGAACTGATAAATTGTAAATGTGTACAGTACCTTGAATGCAATATAAGTTGCTTTGGATAAAAGCTTCTTGCAGTTGCATGAGTCTAGTAAAACACACTCTCGATTGGGAATATCCCCTCCCCTTGTATTACAAATAACACCTGCCACTGACTAGCAATAACAAGTGGTTTTGGTGGACTGCAACGTCAGACTGTTGCATTTTTTTATGGTTTATGTCCTGCTGCAGCATCTAGTTTCAAAACATTTCAGGAAAATAATTAGTTGTCGCGTTCTCGGTTATTTGATACACAAAGACATGAGATGTTTTGTTTTATCATTGGGGAACCTTGAAATCTGCAATTGTTCAGCTGCAGTCTGAGTAACACAAGCTTTTTTTATTTTGTCTCACCGTCATCCTCTCTTCCTCTCTTTTGCTTGTTTGCTTTGATACATTTTGCTATCATTTTTCTGCCAGAATCTATAAATACCAGGCCCATGGCTATGCCTTCAGCTCAGTAGAAGAGCTGCTGCACTCTCTCGGGGGTTCAGGATTTATCAACATGACCCGCCGCTCGCTTTCCGAGTCTCTGTTAGAGCTGGGCGTCTCCCAGCGCTTCATTGATGAAGTCATAGCCCCGATCATGAGGGTCAACTACGGCCAGAACATCAGCATCCCTGCATTTGTTGGTATGCACAGCACTTTCTTTATAGTTGATTATTTATTAAGCTTTGCACTTGCATACAAATTATACTCTAATTATTTTAGTTTTTTTTTTTGTTACATTCTCATTGATAAAATATATGAATCATTAATGAAATTATTCATTGATTAATAATCTGTTAAATTATATATATTTGAAACATGAAGTAGTGTGTATATATAGTTATAGTATGTATAATAATCCTAAAATGGCTTTAAATGGCAACAAGAATTTCTCCAAAAAATTATTTTAATGGTGTCTTGTCATTTTTTTTTTTTTTTTTTCCTAAAATGGCTTTAAATGGCAACAAGAATTTCTCCAAAAAATTATTTTTATGGGGTCTTGTCATGTTTTTTTTTTTTTTTGTAATAGCTTTTTGCACTAAAAACATAAGCGTCAATTGAAAATCTTTTAAACATAAACTACTATTCAAAAATTAGTACGATTTTTGTTGTTATTGTTGTAGAAAAAAATATAATACTTTTATTCAGCATGAATGCATTAAATTTATCAAGTGTGACAGTGAAGACATATAATGTTACAAAACATTTCTATTTCAAATATAATCTGTTCTTTTGAACTCTCTATTCATCAGTGAATCTTGAAAAGTATATAAATATATATACCATGCTTTCCGCAAAAATATTAAGCTGCACAACCGTTTTCAACATTGATGATGAGCACAAATGTGTCTTGAGCACCAAATCAGCATATTGGAAGGATTTAAAATAAAAATAACAATAATATACTTAAATAGGAAAGGTAATAAAATTGCAATTTAAATTGCAATAATATTTCGCAAGATTTGATGTTACTGTATTATTGATCAAATAAATGTAGCCTTGGTGAGCTTAAAAGTCTTCAAAATTTCAAAAACATAAAAATAATCTTACCCCAATATATATATACATACATTATATATATATATATATATATGTATGTGTGTGTGTGTGTGTATATATATATTTATTGATTTATTGATTTATATTTGTGATTCTGTCTGAAGTTTTAATGATTTAAAAAAACCTGAATGTTTTGTTGATTATTTTCAATTAATGTGTTTTGGACAGAGTTCTGTTTTATTAAAAAATATATATACAGTATATGAGGCTTCAAGGAGAAGAGACATTTCTGAATTATCCTGGAACAAAGTTTATAGTATAATACTCATAAAAAGTCATCTGGCCATCCTAGTTGTCTTTTCGCCACCCAGTTTCATGTCTGTTTTGAGTCAGTCCGCTTCTCTTTGACAGGTGCTGTGTCTCTAGCTGGTGCACAGGCCAATCTGTGGGCTGTGGAGGGAGGAAACAAGCTGGTTTGCTCGGGACTGCTTAAACTAGCAAAAGCTAATCTCATCCAAAGTCCAGTTACAACCATTACCCTCCGATCAACAGGTATTCCACATAACCATCAGTTAAAAAACTTTGTGAAAACCAAGATCAACTCTGTTCATCTGGACCTCTAAATGGCTGTACTGTTCGTGGCTAGTAGGCATTCTTGTTGACTGCAGTATCTAACAAATCTTCTCTTCTTCCCCATCGATAGTAGCCACAGAATGTCACTTTGTCCCAATGGTCTCTGTCACCTATTGGTGACTCTCTTTTATGTCCAGCAGTAAAGAAAAGAAAAAATCTTTTAAAGGAATAGTTCACCCAAAAATTAAAAGTTTCATCCAAGATGTTGACGGGTTTGTTTCTTCGTTGGAACAGATTTGGAGAATTTAGCATTACATCACTTGCGCAGCAATGGATCCTCTGCAGTGAATGGGTGCCGTCAGAATGAGAGTCCAAACAGCTGATAAAAACATCACAATAATCCACAAGTAATCCATAACACTCCAGTCCATAAATTAACATCTTGTGAAGTGATAAGCGGCATGTTTGTAAGAAACAAATACATCAAGATCAAGTCTTCTGTCTATAATATTGTTTTCCCCAGTGAAAAAGACGTCTTGTCTGAATCAGGAGAAAAATATGCACCGTTTACAAGAGAAAACAGTCTAAAACTGTTCTAAACATTGATTTGAGCCAGAAGTTAATGATGGATTCATTTCTTACAGCTAGTGCTGGGCGGTATGACCAAAAATTTATATCATGGTATTTTTCAAAATTATGCCGGTTTCACGGTACATGACAGTTTTTTTTTTCATGTATGACCGGGTTAACCATATTTTCTACTGATTGAGAGAGGAAATACTGCAGTATATTGACTTAGAATGCCCTATTTGAATGTTGTTTAAGCGACATACACCGGTATTGCGGTATTTTAAAAATTCATATCATAACAAAAATAAACACCGGTATTCGGTATGAACCGGTATACCGCCCAGCACTACTTACAACCATGCAGATGGATTAGAGTGGTGTGGATTACTCATTCTGACGGCACCCATTCGCTGCAGAGGATCCATTGGTGAACTAATGATGTAATGCTAAAATTCTCCACATCTGTTCCCATGAAGAAACAAACTCGTGTACATATCTCGGATGGCCTTTTCAGCAAATTCTATTTTTTGAGTGAACTATTCCTTTTAAGAATCTAGTTCAAAATACATAAGCTAAGTTCTTAGAAATGTAGGCTACTCTTTGTTTTAAATGGTTTTAAACATCTTTTATGACATTTTAAAGACAATTGAATAACCACCAAGAAGAAATTGATATGTTATTTTATTTAGACCTGGAATACATGTGAGTGTAAACATATTTTCTAATATAATTATATAAATGATTAATTCATTAATTCACAATATCATTAAGTTTGGAGTTGCCACATCACATGACATTTTACAACTGTATATCATTTCCTTTTTTTTGTTGCTCCTCATGACTTTGTTAGTCATATCATATGGTTTTGATCTGGAAGTTTTTCTTTATATTAATAAGCAATGAAGCAGTTTTAACTAGCAATAACAAAAGAGAATACCACATGGTACTCAATTCAACAATCAGGACTTTCATTCTTGTAATGAGGCATTGTCTTCATGGTGGTATCACGCTGGAATTTTGACAATGTTACATAAACACCAACCGACTCCAAAATATCAAAATTAATTTTAATTTAGAAATTAAACCGTATTTATCATAGGAGATATGACATAATTTTAATGTGATTTTGAATGAATTAGTAGATCAAATCACCAAATCTTATTATTAATGACTTGGAGTTGGTTTTAAAATACTTCAAAATTTCAAAAACATAAAAATAATCTTACCCCAATATATATATACATACACATATATATACTGAACAATGCTGCCAGTATGAAGGCACCTTAAAACTGTGGTGATCTTATGGATTGATATAGTAATATACTTCACATTTATGTTATAAAAAAAAAACAATGAACAATTTACGTTCATTTTTTCCTCAGGAGATTACCACCAGTATGAACTCACCTACGACTCTCAAAATGAAAAGTCATCAGAGCTCTATGACATTGTAGTAGTAGCGACGCCTCTCCAACAAAACATCAACTCGGGCATCTCATTCCAGGGCTTTGAGCCACAACTTCCAGAAATAGCGGGCTCCTACCACCAAACTGTGGCCTCCATCATCCACGGCTACCTAAATTGCACTTACTTCGGCTTCCCCGACCCAAAGCTTTTCCCATTTTCCAGCATCCTGACCACAGACACTCCCGGACTTTTCTTCAACAGCGCCGCCAGTGTCTGTCCAGTCAACATAACCTCCGGCTTCCGCCGAAAGCAGCCTCAAGAGGCCGGAGTCTACAAGGTCTTTTCCCCAAAACCTCTGGAGAGGAGTGAGCTGAAGACACTTTTTAAGTCCTACTACTCAGTGCAGGTCACAGATTGGTTGGCGTATCCTCACTACGGAAGCACCCAGGGGTTGCCACCGGTAGTGCTGCACGAAAACTTGTACTTCCTGAATGGAATCGAATGGGCTGGGAGTGCGATGGAGATGAGCTCAGTGGCAGCTAAGAATATAGCACTGTTGGCCTACCACCGCTGGAATAGACAATTGGAAATGATTGACCAGAAAGACCTCATGCACAAAGTGAAGACAGAATTGTGACGCACCCCGTATGTCATTATAAAGACACTGTGAAGTATGATAAGAGGGATTATACTTGTCAAACCTGTTAGAGACAAAGTAAGCAAACAGCATGTTTTCGAATTCCACACAACATGACTTATGTTTTAGTTTTCCGTTTTTGATGCAAGATGCAAAAAGGTTGCATGTCTGCTTGTCTGTCAGATGTTTGGTGAAAGTGAACAGCAGTGTGGTCGCAGGCTAAACGCTCGATCTTTATCAGACGGCGGTAATGCATGGGAAGTGTTCTCCATTACTTACCAACTTGATGCTTCTGTAAGCTCACTTATCATGAGCTAATAATGTGATAAAGTGAAAAATTGTGTGAAGAGATGTGAAAGTAATTCTTCATTTGTTTAGGTATTTTTTTTATTATTATTAAGTCTTATAGTTTCACAATTCCAATCACTCTTGTGTTTTACATGCTTTTTTTTTTTTTTTTT
>NW_015662004.1:1218498-1224719 GCF_001515625.1 Sinocyclocheilus rhinocerous | reverse complement strand
TTGGGGGGGGGTCAAAATTGGGCACGACACCAGCAGCTAGCAGCTAAGATAGTTAGCGACGTGTTCATTTTCAGTGTAGCGTAAAGTCTGTATAGTAATATTTTAATATTTCTTAATTTATTAGTAATATATATTAATATATATTTATATTCATATTTCATGCTTTTCTTTTTCCTGGCCCAATGGCCCAATTATACAAACAAGTATTCTGCTTTGAATAAAAAAACTATTGAATTGAAATCAATAGGAGAATGTTCACACAAGGGCCATTCATTATTAATTTATTTGCCATACATAATTTGTAACATACTGTGGATATAAATTTACAGAGAAAATTACTGGTATGATAATTGTGGTTGTTTTATAATATATATTAAGTTATATTAAACATGAATTACCTTAGCTAAATCCCCAGGAATATTAGAAACCTTTTGCCCAATTTCAACCTCCTTCCAAATTATTACCCCCCCCTTGTCGAAGTCGCTACCTGATAGCCTAATCCTAACCCCTCCCCCACACCTACTCCTAGACGTACCAATACTAAGGGGGTAATAATCTGGCGGGGCGTCAGAATTGGGCACAACACCGGCATACCACATTAGATTAAAGCCCCATTAAGCTACACGATTTTAGGCCGATTTTGGCACAATCGGCCAACAATTGTTTCATCTCGTGTAGTGTGTCATAGTGGGCAACAAATGATGCCACGACTTCGACGCTTCACGACATCACTGCAGAAAGACTAGCATGTTTCATTATTTTTTTTGGTCGTCCACGACGAGTTCTGTCACATCTGCCAATAGGAGCACAGAAGCGCCTTCTTACATGCTTTCAAACATGCCGACATGAAAAAGAGACAATGGTATCGGCCCTGCTAGGTGGAATTTTACAATAGAGGAAATGATCATGGAGCTATGGCAATAAGACTCCAACATTTATGATGTTTCCTTGAAGGACTTCCAGAGTGAAAAAGGTCAAATAAAAACTATTTTACTTCAGTTCTCTTTGACGGTCCATATTGTCCTCTTTATGCAATCCAGATTTGTGTCCACTGTCAGGTTTTCTTTCTTTTTTGGACTTTCCTGACGACAAGACATTGTTTGTTTTTGCTCATGGCACCTTCTGTCTAGTCTAGCCATATCGATGACAGCACGCACGTTGTTAAAGAAGGCAAGCGGTGAATGGTCGGGTAGCAACGTATGTGTAGTCTGACATGTTTCTTGTTCATGACACGACAATATTTTGGGAGTCAAAATCGCATAATCTGACACAATGACTGTCCTAACCGACAAAAAAATTGTGTAGTCTAAACTGGGCTTAAACAAGTAGTTGTGCAGATAACTCAATATGCAGAGTTTGTTGGAGCAGGGGACCAGGCATCAACTATACAATGGACATCACTGATGCTTATTTCAGGCAGATCTTGGAGACATCTAGTAAAAACTGCCATTTTGGGCAATGCGAAAGTAAACCGGAAACTGATATCCCGACTTCTGGCGACAGTGGAAGTTCGTCGCTTGTGCACAGAACCCATTTACTGTATAAACCAGAATGTCGCAGAATTTGCCAAATTTTAGATGGATAAATCAAAAGTAGGTCAGTACACTTAAATCAAAACGTGTTATGGATTAGTGTCTGTGAATATTAAGCCACAAAAATACTATTTAAATATGAATCTTGCATGTTCTGCGTGTGTCTGTGTGAATGAATGGTGCAGACTTCCATCGCTTCCGTCCAAACCACATGCCATGTCACCATGGTTCCCTTTTGAGCATTCACTCTACATTGCAAAGCATTCGCAGTGGGAACTCCTCCTCGTCTCTGAAATCTTATAGGATAACGCCAGTTCAATAAACTGGCCAATTGTCGCTAATCTATGCAAATCGCACTGAATCATCCACGGAAAATTCACTGTCAAAAAGCTGCCAAAGGCTGTTTTTGGTTGTTATATTTTTGGATCTCAATTACAAGAAAATTACAAAGAGGCACCTGAGCCGGATGTGGCGTCACGGACTGATGAGGAGCCCGCGCCATGATAGTGAGCTGTCCTTGGCTGTCAAGCCTTCGTCCTAATGGTCCGATCAAGAGGAGGAGAGAGCTCACTGGAGGCCTGGCCCCCAAGCACCCTGTTCTGCATCATGTCCCCTTTGTTCCTGTAGGTAACAAATGCAATGTTCTTGTTTCTGTTTGTTCAATAAATACACAACCCCCCTCACAAAAACAGCTGTTTCCTCCTCATACTATAGATACTGCATCGCTTGCCCTGCCTCATGGTAGCATGGAGCCACTGTCTGTGCCTGTTATGGCAGCCCAGTGTTGACTTCCACGAGCCGTTTCCTCGCCAGCGCGTTTAGCCTCGCCAGGGCAAGGCACCAGTCTACGAGCTTCGTTGCCAGCAATAGCGACTGGAGGGATTTGGCCGCTATGTCAGTTCCTAGACTCGTGGAGAGCTATTCCAGGCATTTCGCGTTGGGTGCTGGACATAATAGAGCACGGGTATTCTCTCCAATTCAGATGCAGACCACCCCATTTCAACGGTGTGGTTCCGTCACTTACACTGCCTCGAAATTCCCCTGTTTTGAGACGGAATGTTCACAGCCTGCTCGCAAAAGGAGTGATAGAGCGAGTCCCTCCGAGCCAGCGGGAGAGCAGGTTTTGTGGTACCCAAGAAAGATGAGGGACTCTGTCCGATTCTGGACCCGAGGCCCATCAACAGAGCACTTCACAAGCACGTGTTCAGGATAACGACTCTGAAGCAGATCCTGGCAGAAATGTGTCCCGGGGACTGGTTTGCATCCGTAGATCTGAAAGATGCTTACTTTCATATTCAGATAGCACCGCGCCACAAGAAAAGTCCAGAAAAGTTAAAATGGTAAAAACAGAATTTGTAAAAAAAATAAATAAAACTGATTTCATAGGGCCTTATATAATTTAAACTATAATTTCTTCCTGTGATCAAAGCTGAATTTTCAGCATAATTACTCCAGTCTTCAGTGTCACATGATCCTTCAGAAATCATTCTAATATGCTGATTTGCTGCTCAAGAAACATTTCTTATTATTACCAGTGCTGAAAGCAGTTGTGTTGCTCAATATTTGTTGAAACTGATATACTTTTTCCCCCCAGATTCTTTGATGGATAGAAAGTTCAGAGGAACAACATTTATTTATATATATATATAAATATGTAAAATTCTTTACTGTCACTTTAGATCAATTTAATGCATCATTGCTGAATAAAAGTACAAATAAACAAAAACAAAACGTATAACCTTTTAAATGTTAGTTATTATATTTTAAATTATATATTCTCTTCCGTAAAAATGGACCAGAAATATTGTTGATACATCAAAATTTTTGTTCATGCTCTCTAGCTTAAGGCATTGCAATCATCCCATAAGCATTCTTATTTGTAATACTATTCAATATATTAGGCTGTGTGAATCATTATAAAATACTTAATTCAAATGATTTTATAAATGCATTATATATATATATATATATATATATATATTCAGATTTATCGTTTAAGGGGTTACACATTTTGTTTAGTTGTACGTAATGTTCTTTAGAATGTGTCTCAAAACTTTGATAAAATATTCCATACTGTATTTATCTGCTACAGATTAATAGTAATTATAACCAAAAAACTAATGAAAAAACAAATCAAAAACAAACAAAAAAACACACACACACACACACAAAACATGAAACATACTACTTTATGTCAGAAATAACGGAAGAGGGCGCTGTTACAAGAAATGAAGATTTTCCCCTCTTTCTGGTTTCTCTGCTTTGAGCTTGTAGAAAACAAAGGTCTTGTGTATTAAAACCCTGTGAGAAACTACAGTGATTCTCTGGAACATTAACAATTTAAGTATTGTCTGCAGATATGGAATTTTGAGCAATGCTTCACTGAATTTGGATGCCACAGTGCTCCTGTTATTTTTTGGAAAACAATACTATTAATAATAACACTAATAAAAAGTTAAATATAAAGGTTGGAGCTCACAAATGTTGCTAGATTAGTCAAATAAATGGGTTTATGGTGTTAACCTAAATGTATGTTGCAAAATGCAAAATTGTATTTGTGTCTGAGTGAGTTTTAATACATAACAAAAAACCCGTTTTCCCTCTTCAATTGTTTGCTGAATCTATTTACATTGTAACCCGCTCATAAATACTGAGCCCATTTCAGAAGCATATCTGCTTGTCACTGTGCTATTGTGTCTACAGACCACCCGAGAATAGCTGTAAGCCACACATGATGTTATAAATGCATTATAGATATATATAAATATATATATATATTCAGATTTATCGTTTAAGGGGTTACACATTTTGTTTAGTTGTACGTAATGTTCTTTAGAATGTGTCTCAAAACTTTGATAAAATATTCCATACTGTATTTATCTGCTACAGATTAATAGTAATTATAACCAAAAAACTAATGAAAAAACAAATCAAAAACAAACAAAAAAACACACACACACACACACAAAACATGAAACATACTGCTTTATGTCAGAAATAACGGAAGAGGGCGCTGTTACAAGAAATGAAGATTTTCCCCTCTTTCTGGTTTCTCTGCTTTGAGCTTGTAGAAAACAAAGGTCTTGTGTATTAAAACCCTGTGAGAAACTACAGTGATTCTCTGGAACATTAACAATTTAAGTATTGTCTGCAGATATGGAATTTTGAGCAATGCTTCACTGAATTTGGATGCCACAGTGCTCCTGTTATTTTTTGGAAAACAATACTATTAATAATAACACTAATAAAAAGTTAAATATAAAGGTTGGAGCTCACAAATGTTGCTAGATTAGTCAAATAAATGGGTTTATGGTGTTAATAACCTAAATGTATGTTGCAAAATGCAAAATTGTATTTGTGTCTGAGTGAGTTTTAATACATAACAAAAAACCCGTTTTCCCTCTTCAATTGTTTGCTGAATCTATTTACATTGTAACCCGCTCATAAATACTGAGCCCATTTCAGAAGCATATCTGCTTGTCACTGTGCTATTGTGTCTACAGACCACCCGAGAATAGCTGTAAGCCACACTGTAAAAAAATTCTGTAGTTTTTACAAAATAATTTTGGCAGCTGTGGTTGCCAGAAAAATTTTGTAAAAAATACAGAAAATCTGTAAACACATTTATGGCCATCTGGTTAGATATTTTTCAGTTTTTCCCTGTATATAGTACGGGAACTTACTGTTAACCTATGAAAAAAAATTTTCCGTAGCGTTTTTACAAAATTTTACAGTTAAAATTACACTTATTTTTTACAGTGCATAGTCTGAAAGCAGTGTAGTTTCAGGTCTTTGGTAAACTGAGGCCATGGAAGACAAAAAAAGTGATGGTTATTATGCTTGCAGGAGAAAGTCCGGAAAATCCATTCATCCATCCATTCATTCTCCAAACCACCGATTCTCTTTAGGGTCGGAGGAGTTTGAAAAATGTATTCTATAAATAGACACGGTTTAAAAGGGCTCTCCAAATGGTATGTCTGATATTTGACCAGTGTCACATATCTCACAATTTAGAGAAAATGTAAGCAAATATATTTTGCAATTAAGTTTTTTTTTTTTTTTTGTACTTTTCCCCCCCAAGTAAATTCATTTCCCTCCCAAATTGTCATGACCATAATGCATTTGGATTTTTTCTCACTATTATTTTTATAATTCTAAATTTTGATACTCATGAAATGATGATTCTCTTAAAAATACAATACAATACTATACTATATACAGGGTTTAAATTGGTCCGGGGCTGTCCGGGGCTGAGCCCCGGCACATAGACTATATATTATGCATCTATTGCCGAGGTGAGGCTCACGCAGCCTCTTCCAGGAGAAATCAAAATGCGCAACACTTAAAGGGGTCATATGATGCTGCTAAAAAATAACATTATTTTGTGTATTTGGTGTAATGAAATGTGTTTATGTGGTTTAAGGTTAAAAAAACACATTCTTTTCCACATACTGTACATTATTGTTTCTCCTCTATGCCCCGCCTTTCTGAAATGCGTCGATTTTTACAAAGCTCATCGGTCTGAAAAGCGAGGTGTGCTCTGATTGGCCACCAATCCAGTGCGTTGTGATTGGCTGAATTCCTCAAGCGTGTGACGGAAATGTTACGCCCCTACCATACTGTGATGCCCTGTCCGGCCGGAGCAACGAGACAAAAACATTAAAACCCATTATAAACAAGGCATTTGTT
>NW_015662004.1:1207484-1214601 GCF_001515625.1 Sinocyclocheilus rhinocerous | reverse complement strand
TCATTAAACACTACTGGCACTGGCGTTTTAATTTCGTTGAAAAGTATCATTTCCACCATCATTTCTTGTTTGCATATTCAAAAATATTTAAAAGAATCTCATATTATTTTATGCAGTTGTATTTTTCAGTGTAAGTGATTTAATTTGATAACGTATAGATAATCACATTATTATAATTGAATTTATAGATCAAATGTAAGAATTTGAAATGAAAGTGTGAGTGAGATTAGTGGGAAAATGCCCTCTATAAAGGTAAAAAAAAAAGTCCTTGGATAAAATATTGAATATATAAATATAGAATAAAATGAGAATATTGCTTCAGAATAAATCATATTTGCAAAAAAATATAAACACACACACACACACACACACACATATATATATATATATATATATATATACATATTATGTGTATATGCATGTCTGTATGTAAATTAAACAAATATATATATATATATATATATATATGTAATAATATATGTAACATTTTAGAGCATTTAAAGTAGCAGTAGCCTAATTATACTGCTGATTATAATATAAATATCTAAATATTATATTTAAGTATTTTTAGTGAGTATTTAATAATTCATTCATTTTGTAGATTAGGGTGAAATATGAACTGGATGTTTTTGTAAGATTCATCCCATAACATTTATCTTTTTTATAAAAAAATGTGGAATTATCAAAATATCCTGATTTGGTGCTCCGTTATTACCAGTTTATTAATCATTTATTATCAATGTTGAAAACAATATTGCTTAATAATTTTGTGGAAACCGTGAAACAGTACTGTGAGTGGGGCAAGACTATAGAACTTTTCATAGCATGTAAAGTCATTTCCGTTTGTTTGCAGCTTACACCATATTTATTGATTTATCATTTGAAAATATGTGCTCTCTCTGTGAATGACTAAAATACCCTGAAGGATAGATTTTTGTTTATGCATTGAAACTCAATACTAATCACATCGTACATCTTGTCCTTTTATTTTTTGTTTGTGTACAAAGTGTTACCATGACGAAGCGGACCATTCCCTCTCTCGGAATCCCAAAGAATGCAGAGTTTGGCAAAAAAAAAAAAAAAGTGAGAAAGAGCATTTGGATTAATTCTGACATCACTGTTCTTGTTCTTTCACAGCTGGCCCAGTTGATCCTCTTATTTGGAGCTGCAGTTCATTACACTAGAAGTAAAAAACCACCTTGCAGAGACATGGAATACTATCAGTATTCAACAACAGCTTAAATTTGCATCGCTTAACTACAGAGACTTGCGCTTTTCACAACATTTAAAGGATATGTGACATTAAATTCATCTTGTAAGTATTATATAACATCATGTTTCTTTCGACCAATAGATTACACTAGCAGCAAGCACTCAAACAACACAAAACCTCTTTCATCTTCTTGTAAGTTTAAGTTTTGTTTCCTTCTTGGGAGTAATAGATGCTATTATTTAGTAAAAGGCTTGGCGTGTTGCCCGGGGCCTTGGGAAGATTCCTGCTGATGGACTTAAGGACATGCACACGGCCCTACAAGCAAACACAAGCCCTTCCCTTTGATGGAATCTTGTACTCGTTCCACTTGGAATCACTGAGACATCTCAAACACTATATACTAAAGCTACTGAAATTTATTCTGAATTTTAACTTGCCTTTAAATAAACATATTATGGATTCTAGCCTGGTTTCTGGTTTGCAAGCAGTGAATTTTAACAAATACATGTTTCATTATTTGGAAACCTCATACAATAACTTCAGTTTTAGATGGTGTTACATTTAAGGCATAAGATGAAATTTTAATATCAGCCTAATTTTGTCTCTGTTGCAAAGTTCAACAATTGTAATGCATTACTTTTAAAAGTAACTTTCCCCAACACTGAACAATACACACTGTATATTACCAGTCAAAAATGTGGAATAATTAGGATTTTTTGAAAAGTCTTTTATGCTCACCAAGGCTGCATTTATTTGATCCAAAGTAAAAGCTGTGATATTATAAAATATTATATTTTTTCTTAACTGTTTTCTTTTTTAATATATTTTAAAATGTAATTTATTCCTGTGATGCAAAGCTGAATTTTCAGTATGATTACTCCAGTCTTTAGTGTCACATGATCCTTTAGAAATCAAATATGCTGATTTCGGTGCTCAGTTATAAGCAGTTATTAATTATTATATTATTTTTGTCAATGTTTAAAACAGTTTTAACTGCTTAATAATTTTGTGGAAACCAAGATACTTTTTTTTTTCAATATTCTTTGATGAATAGAAAGTTAAAAACAGGATTTATTTGAAATATAATTTTTTTTTCTAGCATTATAAATGTCTTTACTGTCACTTTTTGAGTATATTTATTTCCTTTTTTTTTTTACTTAATTAACCCAAACCTCTAAATGATGCATCACAGTTTCGAAAGCAACATCATAGAATGATTTCTGAAGGATCATGTGACACTGAAGACTGGAGTAATTATGCTGAAAATTCAGCTTTGATCACTGGAATAAGTTAGATTTAAAATATATTGAAATGGAAAACTCTTCATTTGAGCTTTAAAGTATAACGTTAATTAGTCATTCAGTTGGCTTGTTTATTATATTTGTTGTATATGCATTTCTAATTTAATTTCTAATAGTATTTACACTAAGCCTTGTAATGGACTGGCCATCTGAACAGGCTGCTTCCCTGCCTACGGTCCGAGACGTTTCAGCATCCCTGTGACCCGACAGGACAAGCAGTTTGGAAAATGCATGGATATTGAGTTTGGGCAACTGTACTCATTCAAATTAAAAATATTAACCAAAATCCAAACTATATTTGAGCTTCAAAACAGTTTTTGACAAACACACTTTGTCTTGGATTTCCATCTATAAAAGAGCGGTTTAACCATTTCAGGGATTATTGTCCATACAGAGACATTATTAGCTGTGATCCATAAAGCCTGTGCCACTTGTAGAGGCTTGTGATTAAACTTCTGGTGCAGAATCACCTAGCAAACAGGTCTTCACACTCGTGCATTTCTGATTATTAGAATATTGTTAGTTTATTGTTTTTTATTGATGCTTTTCAGCAAGAGGTATCAATAAATCAGACAATAAATCAACATGTTTCAACATGCTAACAGATATCAAGATCAGAAAAAAGTATTTTTTACTCTCTGAATAAGTCACAAAATACTATTATGTATGCTTGCAATAAGATAAATAATAATACATATATATATATATATATATACTGAGAAGGAAGAGACCACGTTTGCACATACAAACATTACAAACTGGCAGGAGAAGAAAAAATAATTGGGGGTGAGGGAGCAGCAAATACCACATGCTAAGAAATGGTTACATAAAGCAGAAATGACTATTCATTTATTTGTAATTTTTTTTTTCATGTGTTCTCTAAAGACTATGCATGCATATTACCGTTACATATGTTGCATAACAAAGATTGACGTTACAATTTAAATAAAAATTGATCACAAAAAAGTCAGTCTTCACCTGGATTCCAGCTGTAAACACCCTGGACATTCACTCAAACAACTTGAGCTACATCCTGAGATGCTTCTCCAACATTCCTGAAGGGAATAATTGTTGACTGCTTTTCCGTCATAACCAGGTCAAAAATGTCAGTTTTGTAAAGACATTCATTCAATGGCACAACAAAGCTAGCACTCATTTTAAGCGTGTAGATTAAAATGCCTTTAGGCATTATATTAATGACATAATATCATAACACAGTACGAATACATTTATAATATAATTGAATATAGTTGTACATTGTGTGAAAATGTTACACATAGGCCAGCTTGTTTTGGGTCAAGAACGAGCGCTCGCCTTGATTGGCCAGTGGGAGAGCACGTGACAAGGCAGTCACGCGCTTTCCAGGAACCCGTCAGGAAGAAGATAAACAAAACAAACCAGAGAGGAAGACGGCGTGGCTTGAGAAGAATGACATTAAGTTTTCCTAAAGCCGAATACAATTGGAATTACAACCATTTTTGTACTAGTATATGGGTAGCTTAAAGGTGAGTCATCATTTTGTCTATGACAACGCTGTGAAATGTGTGAGTATAGTTGTTTTAAGGATTTTCAAAACATTGTCTCTTTGAGTTAGCTCTCTGGCTAAGTTTCGTTAGCAGAGGGGAGGGACACGGAGGCCATAGTGTGAAAGCAGCGCTCTAGTTCCTCTTGAAACCCTCACTGATAGAGCGATGTGCTGTGTGTTTTTGCAGCTTGAGTTGCTCGTTTGTTCTTTCAGATCAATATTTTTTTCCTGTGGTTGCTTAGCTGGCTAGTCATTGCTGCTGAGTAAGGGTAACTTAGAAGATGTTGGTCGTTCGCTTTCAATTACACGAGAACTTCTAGAACATTGCTTGGACTCCAGCACTGCACCTTTTGGAGATCTCCTCCAGTTGACACACCCATATCCTTTATGAATAATCTAATAATATAAATCAGGCGTAGTAAGTAAAGGTCCTCAGAATTGAGAACTAACGTTCTACGATGTCTTACTAGAATTAACCCCACTAAGTCTGTAAGGGTACACGCCCCCATCAGCACGATGCAAAGTGAAATTGAAACACGATAGTCTTTCTGGTATCTAGACTGCCGTTGGTACATTGATAACTGTCCGAAACGTGCATCAAAAGAAACTCGAATGCTTTAAAACGCAGTTTGTGATCCGTTTGAACGAGTCGTTTTATCGCAAAATGATGTTCATATGCCAGCTGCTTTGTTAAAACTTCGAAATCATGTGTTTGTGTGTAAACTAAAAGTTTATAAGGAGCTAATGTTTCGCATTCCATCTGTTTACGTAACATGAGGGAGGCCTGCGAAATTGTTTGTTGCTTGTCGACTCAACCAAGCGCTACGAGAAGGGGCGTTTATGCGTAATTGTGCTTGATTGACATCGAGTAGGTGCAATCGCTTGCTTGCAGAGGCGGGTTATGAATTTGCTTGCAGCCAATCAGAACACGCCAATACGTGGGCGTTAGCGCAGAATCGCTACGGGTTAGGTTGACGCTGTTTGTTTTTGAAGGGGGCCATGTTGAGTTCAGGGTGTTGTGAAGTGTTAGTAGGTCAGAGTAACATATGTTCTTGGCCATAACGCACAAATTACGCTAAGCGTTTTAGTGCCATTCACTTTATTTGTTTAATGCAGATGTGTCTAATCGGTGTGAAGTGTAGAAATGTGAGCAGTCGACAGCTGTTTAGTAGGTCATACTGTCTTCAAGTAAACATTGCAGGGGTGGTCATCTATAGGACAGTTGAATAAGTCCACATCCTAATTTGAATAAGCGAGGAATTATGTGTTTTACCCACCCTTTAACTCAGATGCCTATCGTGAAATTAAAAGAGTAGTTCACTTCAAAATGTACTTATTATTCACCCTCATATTTTTTTAAATATTAAAACCTGTATGTGTTTTTTTTCTTTGGAATATAAAAGGAGAAATTTATAAAAATGTATCCATACAGAAAGAGTTCATAATGTCTCAGAGGTCGCTAATACCAATTAAACAGATTATTTTAAAATCAGTAGTATGAACAAAAACTTTTCACTTGATGTAAAATAGTGCTGAATGTCATTAGAAAATTATAAATATATAGTAATGACTTTACCATGAGAGAATTTTGTCATTATAATAATAATAAAAACATATATAATACATAAAAACAGCTTAATCACTAATGATTACTTTATTATTATGAAATGTATAAATAATGTACAAGAAAGGGAGAGAGAAAAAGGGATAGAAGTAAAATCAATTTAATTTCTTATGTAATTTTCAAAAAGCACTGCATATACAACCCTCTACATTGCGAGTAAATCACTCGCATATGCGACTAAATCTTCACTCTGGCGACTAAATGATGTCTAATATTAGCCAATTGCTAATAAATTCTCAGATCTTACTGTGAAAGCACGCAGGTGATGGAGATTTACCGCTGATTACAGAACGGCTTTACTGACAAGATGCGCGTTAAATATCGCATGCGATTTATCGTGCAGCCCTAGTGTATGTATATATTTATCAGTCTGGCGAGTAAACAAAAAAATTTACTAGCCAATGGCGATTCAATTGCCAAGGTGTTTGTAGAGGGCTGATATATTATATATCCACATCCCCACATGTTTCAGATGTATATATTTTATGTTTCTTTTGCACATAACTATTTCATAACATTTATTTTGTTAGAACTGAGAAATGTTTGGAAAAATATAAAACAAAAAACAGGCCATTCCTTTGCACTCGTTGCGCTTTTTATGCAGTATGTGCACGGTATGTCTTCTGAAGCAAGTAATCGGATGATCAAAGATGGTTGGTATTAACATGATATTAAGAACATGTTGCAACAAACTCCATGTGGAGTCCGTTACCCATTACATTTACTTTGGGAAAGCCATTCAAAGCACACAGCTTGTTCGTTAGTCAACAACAAAATAATAACACTAGAGAGGTGCTTTTTTGCTTAAAGCTGCCGTCCGTAACTTTTTTTGGTTAAAAATGATCCGAAATCAATATTTGAGAAAGTACATGACCAGCCAATGTTCAAAACTATCGCCTTACTTTAGTCCGATTCACAATGGTAAGCTTATAATAATGTTTTCTAATTTGAGTGGTACGGGTAGCTTTTCGCGGGAAATTCGAGCATGGCACTGCGTCATTACGTCACGTCTATAATAGGGCTGTGCAATTAATCGCATGCGATTGTCATGCGCATCTCGTCAGTAAAGCCGGTCCCGTGATTAGTAGTAAATCTCCATCACCTGCTTTCAGATGGAGCGGCATTTAATACACAGAGCCGTAGTTCACTGACAAGCTAGGCGATATCGCGTTCATAATTGAATGCGAGTCATCTGCGATTATGAACATGATATTGCCTAATTGTCAGTGAACTACGGCTCTGTGGAGTGCATGCCGCTCCATCTGAAAGCAGGTGATGGTTACTACTAACTAATCACGGGACCGGCTTTACTGACCAGATGCGCATGACAATCGCATGCGATTAATTGCACAGCCCTAGTCTGTAAACATAAAGAAGTTGTCCCGGCTAGTAGGCTATCGCATGTGCGGATCCTGCAGGTGGCGGATCGTTTATAGCCTTTTCTCACAGCAGCT
>NW_015662004.1:1177494-1207456 GCF_001515625.1 Sinocyclocheilus rhinocerous | reverse complement strand
CAGGTGGCGCATCGTTTATAGCCTTTTCTCACAGCAGCTAGAATAATTCATTTTATCATTTTGATGGCGTATTGTAATCCAGAAAGGATTATGCGTTTATGAAACACATGCAAATGAAATGAAATTATATTCCAGTTTTAAATGTGCATCGTTGTTACTTACTTGTTTAGATGACAGCATACGGTGAAAATTCTTATGTGGGTCATATATTCCAAGACGTAGGCTAGAATATGTGATTGCGAAGTACAGTAAATATCCACACCGGTGCGGTGACTGACTGCCACACATTCACCTCAAAACATTAGATTCATCCGTGCTGGAGCACAACCCCACGCGTGGAATATAAATCCGCACACAGCTGCAATTGCAGGTTTTTGAAACAGAGATGGCGACAAAGAGGCAAAACTTACGGACTGCAGCTTTAATATATGCACTATTTCAGTTGTTTTTCAAAGCGCTTCAGTTGTCCTTGAGTGCGAGACTGAGAGCCAAGCGTTTGCCTTTGTGTAAGAAGTGCTGTTGCTGTCTCAGCGAGCAGAGACCTCTGACATTTGCAGAGTAAGTCTGTGCATTTAAAGGCTGGACTGCAAAATGTAAGCTTGTTTGTAATTAGGACAGACTGTCCTTTTAAGGCACAGACAGACCTTGGAGCTAACAGGACATGTCTAAATTAAATATGAATCGTATATAAGCACTAGACTGTCTCCTGTCATACTTCCTGTGTATTAGCCGAAGTGTGTCTGTAGCTTTAGCGCAAAGGCCACCAATTTGATTACAGCACGCCTACGCTTAAGATTCTTCAGCTTGTACATAACAAAGCGGCGGACTGTAAATGCACACTGCAAAAAACTAGTACATTTTTAGTTCATGCACATGCAAAACTTTTATAAGAAAAAAATTTGAATATTGCAGAAAGCTGGCATGATAAAATAGACTTTATTTTTTCAAATTGACTACTGTCATTTAAAACCTCTTTGGTGGTTTGAAACATTTCACAACTACTCCCGTATTCTGTTTGTTACAACTACTGCATTTTGGGTAACAGCATTCATTGCACCTCCTTACGTAAGTTATTCTACTTTTTATGGCTTTCAGTTAATGTGACTTATCTACAATTTTGATTTAGCTTAAAGGCAGAGTAAGCGATTTCTGGTAGCCAATGTTGATATTTGAAATCACCAAAACAAACACGCCCCTACCCCAAAAGGGTCTTGCCCCTATTTTGATAGCTCCGCCCCACATATACGTACGCAACCCAGGCAACTCACTGGAGACGTGCGATCGACAAACTAAACTCGTGATTTCAAATTATGCTGCGCTTTATGCATTTCATGTAATTTTCATTGTGTGCTGCTGTTTGTAAAATTAATGTTACCTTGACTTTATTTAAAAAAAAAAAAATGTACACCAGAATACTGAGTGCCCTGTTGGTTACAGTGTTTACTTCCTATTCAATTAGATTTTCATTAAATATTTATTTGTGAAAAATGCTTTGTCTTCTAAAGTATAAGTATGTTTATTTTACACAATTATGTGTAATTATTATTTTTAATCCATTTTCAAATGATTTCAAATTTCTTAAATATTAATTAAAATAAATAAAATTATATCGGCTTTATATTGGCCATCGGCCACCCTGCTTTCTAAGATATCTGCATCGGCTGTCAAAAAACCCGTATCGGTTGACCACTAGTTACAACAACGTAATTTTCCATGGTGAATCATCGAAAATTTGTCAGGCCGCCACGGACACACCCTTTAACAAAAACTCAAGATCGTCAAAATTTAGCATCGCTCGAGTTCTGAAAATGGCAAAAACTGCACAAAAAAACGTAAAGGAAATTCAAAATGGCTGACTTTCTGTTGCGTTTAGGACTTTGCTCAAGGATTTCGCTTCGAATTTTTAAATTTTAGAGGTGGTGCTATCACGACAATTTGCCATGCCCAATTTTGAGACCCATATCAGATGCAAATTTTTGCCAGTTGACGCGTGTGCCAAAGTTTTGTGAGTTTTCAAGCATGTTTAGGCCCTCAAAAATGCGATTCACTTTGGAGAAGAAAAAGAAGAAGAAGAAGAAACAGAGCAATTGCAATAGGGTCCACACACTGTTGGTGCTTGGGCACTAATAAATAATCTCAAAAGTGCATGCATGATGCACAAGAGCAAATCTCATTAGTTTTTGCACATAATGCCCGAACGTTTGAGATTCTGTTTACTAGGGCTGGGTAAAAAAATATTGATTTCTCGATTTTAATCGATTCTCATTTTTATGAAACTATATTGATTCATAAATCCCAAGAATCGATTAGTCTAGCCTGTCAGATAATGAATACGCCTCCCATCCAATAAATTGCAATAAGCTTTAGGATTTGTTAATTTTGATATGAAACAAAGTTTTAGATTTCAAATTCTGTCCATTTTATTCCACTATTCA
This sequence comes from Sinocyclocheilus rhinocerous, assembly GCF_001515625.1. Lineage (NCBI taxonomy): Eukaryota > Metazoa > Chordata > Actinopteri > Cypriniformes > Cyprinidae > Sinocyclocheilus > Sinocyclocheilus rhinocerous. The sequence goes on along the minus strand of NW_015662004.1, from coordinate 1,205,021 downwards.
AATATTAAATGCCGTTTTGGCACTGGTTAATGTGGAGTGACAGATCGCTGTAGCACCTCGGTTAGAAGCAGCAGCGTGAACGGATCATCTCCTCCGCTTTAATAGCAGTTACAGCAAGAAATAAACATGAATGAACATCCGAAGGTATGTTAAAATAAAGAGTACAACTTACCAAAATCCGTATCCTGTCTCATGTAATCGCTCAATCAGTGTTTCAAATGCGCAAAGACGACAATAGCTTGTAAACAATGTCACGTAACGTCACATTTACCACAGAAAAACTTATTCGGTGACCATAAACTCATTAGTCAGCTAGAAAAATTAAGTCTAAAGAAGAGCTGTAACAACGTTCGTAGGTCGGGAAGAAGGAGGCGGTAACCGGCGAACATTTAAACAAAACTTTAATAATAAAATAAAAACAAAACAGTGCGACAGCCCCTCGTGGACGACTGTCGCGCACAAACAGAACCAAAACACAAAATAAAATCCAGGCCTGGTCCTCTCTCGTCCAACACTGTCGTCACTCCTCCTTTTATCCTTCCGGAGCTCCTCCGTGGGACTCAAGACCGGTGAGTGGCGCAGGTGTCGCGCATTAGCATGTACTCCACCGGCCTCGCTCCGTTCCCACGGCTCTCGGCCCCGCCCCTCTCGTCACATACCCCCATCGCCCCTAGCAGGCCGGGGGTACCCACGAGACTGCGCCCTCCGGGGGAGCCGATCATGGCGGCCGCGGCGTACCTGGGGGTAAGGACAGACAGACGAGGTGAGAGAAAAGGAGACGGAAGGATGAGGAGAGACAGAGGGGAGAGAGGGAAAAAAAATCTTGTTCCGGTTCCCAGACACACTGACGCTCGGCCCTCCACCAGCTGGGTAAACTCTTCCGCGATGACTGGCGGCAGCACTGGATAGCCCTCGGTGGACGGCCCGACACTCCTCCGCCGCCCGGTGGATGGCGACTGCTCCTCCGGGTTCGGGCAGCCGGCTCCGGCCTCAGGCAAACGGCGGCGACTCCTCTGATCCCTTACGGACGGCAGGCAGGTGTCGCGCATTAGCATGTACTCCACCAGCCTCGCTCCGTTCCCACGGCTCTCGGCCCCGCCCCTCTCGTCACGGGAGCATTTTGCTAAATATGCATCATATAGCATATTCATTATAATTTTTTTTACTGTTCTTTAATATTTAATTTATGTTTGAATAAATCTGTCAAGTTTTTGTGACAACCACCATTTAAATGTTTATTATTTAAAAAAACGAATTGGAGTAGAAATATAATTATGTAATTTAAAGTTAAAGTTAGTATTATAATTTTAATATTACAAAAAATATATATATATTTTAAGTGTTTGTTTACAAATCAGCAAATTTCAACCTTCATATTATTGACTCTCAGTTATATTTTACAGCATTAGTTGAGAGATTTTTTTTCCTTGAGAAAATTTGTCATGTCCTGTACCTGATATATATTCAAAACAATCGATATTGAATCGAATCAAATTGAAATCGGAATCGAATCGAATCACAAGCTAGTGAAGGATTATCAAATTGAATTGCAAAATTTGTGACAAAACCCAGCCCTACTGTTTACCATGATTGTTTGTGCATTGATCAATGTTTATTTGAGAAGAAAAGAAATGAAATCTGTTCTTCATATAAAGTGAAAATGAATTAAATGGATGATAGATTTGTGTTCCAAAGATGAACGAAAGTCTTATGGGTAAATGGGTAAAAGTATTGGGTAAATTGTTATGGAAACAATGGTGATGGAAAATATATTATTCAGTCTGTTAGATCAGTGGTTCCCAGCTGGTTAGAAAAACAAAGTTTGAAAAGCAAATTAATCGGACTTTAAAAGGGAGGAGAAAGTGTTGCCTTTGTCTTTCAATAAAAGTCAATCAAATGATTCATCTTTTGCTTGGTAAAAACTAGGCAAATACCAACATGTACAGGTTGCGTGGCGTGGCCTTGTCTTCATTAAAGACATGAGCAAGGCAAACGAAAGGACAAACCAGGCTACATTAAATACAGGTTCACTTGCAGTGAGGATAAATATGGTTTTTACTGAACACAATGTGTTTTGTGCGGTGAATGATTGGCTGCAGAGAGCATCAAACCAACTGAATTCAAGAGGCATTTAGAAACCAAAGACTCAAACTCAAGCTTTTAATTTTATTTATTTATTTTTTGTGATAAATAAAGAATTCCTCTAGTACATTTCAGAATTTTATTGAAATTACATTTTTGTTTATATACAATGATTTTGTGTGTCAGGTTGCCACTTGATGTCCACACGATGGAACATTGCTGTATTTGAAGTGTACTTTTTTTACTAAAGGAGCACTGGTAATAAACTCTTTACTCTTGAACGGAAGTAAGTGACCCATATTATTTTAAATTGGAAGTACGTCTTGAAGCTCAGTGCAATTAGTCCATCCAAAGAGTTGTTTTTGAAATCAAGAGATACTACAAGTACATCCATAGGCTCATATGTGATCCATTATGGTTTTCTTTACAGGTGTGTTTTATAATATCTGAGATTAATGTTGCTTTGATTTTGTGTCATACAGATTAAATTGCTAGATATATTGCTGGATATATCTGCAGAGTCGGGGAAGGCACCTTGGGCAGCATTGCCGATCGTTCATTAAAGTATGTGATGTAAGGAAAAAGTAGTGGAAATTAAGAAATAAATAGTTATAGAAAGTAAATAGAAAGTGCATAATAGTGCTAACGAATAGCCATCAGTGAATGTGGTCTGAGATAGTGTAAGAAGTTTTAATGGCTATGAAAGTAACTTCCTTGTCACCTTGTCAGCCACAAACGAAGATTTTTAACTCAAACCGTTGCAGTCTGGTATCGTCAGGAGCCGCAGGGTTTAATTTGGTTTTGTTTGTGTATGTTTTTTTTTTTTGACTCTCAAAGCCGTGTTTCCCATTCACTTCCATTATAAGACTGACAGACTCCAACGGTTTGAGTTAAAAATCTTTGTTTGTGTTCTACTGAAGAAACAAAGTCACCTACATCTTGGATGCCCTGGGGGTAAGCAGATAAACATAAAATTTTCATTTTTGGGTGAACTATCCCTTTAAGCTGGGTCCTTACCTGTTGGCGTATTCGTATTCAGTCCTATTCACGAACGAATCATTCAGACCAGTTTTGTGAACCTCTTCAACTGATTTGTTCATGAATCTAACATTGCTAATTGTACACACACTACCGGTCAAAAATATTAAGCAGCACAACTTTTTTCAGCATTGATTATAATAAATATGTTTCTTGTGGTGCAAATCAGCAAATTACCATATAAAACAGGTGGTTTCTGAATGATCATGTGACACTGAAAATTGGCGTAATGGCTGCTGAAAATGTAGCTTTGCTATCACAATGATATAATAGATTTTTAAAATATATTAAAATAGAAAACTGTTATTGTAAATTGTAATAATATTTAATAATATTTAATTGTCTTGGTGAGCATAAGAGACTTTGAAAAACTCTTTAAAAAAACATTCAAAAATCTTAACTACCCCAAACTTAGGAACGATAGTTTGCATTATATAATTGTATACAGTAATGAAAATCTTCTTCTTTTTTTAACTAAATCAACACTAGTTTTTTTAATTAAATTTAGATTTTGTGATATTCAACGTCTGTGATGAAACCTTTGCAAAACCAAACTGGGATTTGATTGGCTAACCTCAGACTCCATCAAGTGCCATTTTGAAGTGACGTTTTCGAGCATGGGTATTTAGTGCAAAACCATAATTTCAAAAGCACTAGCATCATATTTCCTCTGATCTATAGTCTGTTACTCCCAGATCCTATTGAGAGACCTTTCATTTCAGCCACTCAGGGACTTGTATTCATGAGAACAATTCTTGTTTGCTACACAAAATAATCCGTATCAGCTGATCTCTGTTTCTCTTTCTCTTCGTTCCATCTGTCCTGTATTTTCACATGTGTTGCTGTTAGTCCTTGGTAGGCTAGCATATCAAAATTAATATTGGTAATCCAGTGAATTATTCTTCACTCTTTAGCCTATTAAACATCTTATAAACCTACTAAAACTGTAGTTTAAAATGAAGTTGATATGACTCCTTTCCTTTATTTATTTTCTCCATTTGAAAACATTAGACCTTCTACATTTATTTTGCTTATTGTTAATATTAGTATTGGTGCTGATGCTTTAAGTAAAATGTTTTTTTATTGTTATAATGTGAAGATTAAATTTAACATGAAAGACTGCTAATTTTCAACACTTTTTTTAAGATGACTGAAAGGAGGAAAAACCAAAGTGAAGTATGGACTTACTTCACTCAGTCATTTATTTACTTTATAACAGTAAATAAATATCGGTTCTGCATATCGGTTATCGGGCACATAAACATGCAAATAATTGGTATCGGTATCGGTTATAAAATATCAATATTGGTCGATCACTATAAATAACACGTAAACAGTGATACTGTACTGTGAATGTAAATATGCTGGGTAGACGTTCCTCCACATTGCCCTCCTTATAGCGATCATGCTGAGATGAGTTATCACAACAGGTGGATATATATTTTGGCAGGATTGCTCATACAGAGAGCCTGTGTCTCTTCCTCATTTCACTTTGCTAATGCAGAGTCTGATCTCTCTTCCAGACTGAATTGCCCCATAATGTCCATTAACAGCCCAGCCCCAGTTTTGACCAATGTACATGTTGGTTGTTGTAGGAGGACTCAATGCAAATCACTATTATTATTGCCCATATGCACATTCACACTGACAGCAGTTTTGTTTGTTTGGAGCCCACCAGGTCACTGTACCTTTTGCTAGGTTTACGTTCCTACGTTCCTCTTCCTGGAATACAGAAATCCATTGCCGGTGTCAAGAAAGATTCTATTCCCCCACAGAATCCTATCCTTATTCCACCCCAAAACCATAAATTCCTGCTGGGATGACGTGTTTTTGTTGGCCAAAACCCAGAAACAAGTTAGCAATTTAGCTTCTATAGTCCTGAACTCAATGGGTTTTTTAAATGGGTTTTTGGGTAAATGCCTGAAATAAGGTCTCTGGTTAACACAAACCCAGGATATTTTTGTGTTTTATTCTACAACATAAAATACATCAGTAATAATCGTAGACTCTGAGATTTTTGAAAACGATGGCGTGGCTGCCCACATTCGCTCTGCCTATCCTTGTGTAAACAATAACATCATGCTCATTGTTGTGCCCATAGATATGTATACATATCTATGGTTGTACCTGCATGAATGGTCATGTGACATGCGTTTTCGATTGTAGTGTGGATGGAGAACATTTCTGAAATGCAGTGAAAACGCAAGTGTAGACGAGGGTCGTTTTCATTTTAAAACGCCATTTTAAAATGAAAACGTACTAGTGTAAACGTAGCCTTAATGTTGGAACATTGGAGTCATGCGACTGTGGTGTAGTTTGTTTATATACTATGTTTAGCTTTTTTATGTCTGACGATTGCATTTAGGCTGTAAAATTCATAAAAGTTGTGTTCAGTTGTGGAGAATAGCATGAAGAACAAAAGCGTAAAGGCTGGAATACACTTTTAAAATCTGAAAAGAGCTGACCGTGATACGCTACGCAACTTTCTATGAAACCTGTCAACGCAGACTGGCTCTGACTTTCAACAACTAGCCTCAACTGTGACTGTAAATCAGGGCAAAAATGTGGGCAAAAGTTGTGTAGTGTATTCCAGAGTAGTGTATTTAAGAATCATAAACATTTGCTCACAGAGCTTATTTTCTGCAATAATCTAAAAGCCAATGGAAAAATACTGTTGGGTTTTGGTGGAAGGAATTTCCGGTTTGACCTACAAAAATACGTCTTCACTGTAGCGCTCTATTCGATTGGCTAAGACAGTGGGTTTTATGGGTGTTCAGTTTGGTGTCTGATTAGTATTAATTGGTGATCATGAAAATATGCTAATTAATTTATTTTAAGTGTCGTGTATTACCAGAGCTAAAAGGCTAAATGTTTTCTGTTTTTTGTGCTTTCACATTGCCTACTAGCTTTGCCTACTAGCTTAGCATACAACAAGGTGTCTCATAGTGCATCTGAAGACACATACTGTCTAAGTAATGAGTAATGAACTTGATGACCAATAAAAAAAAATATGTTCTGTCGGGGCCGATAGCTTCTTGGGCAGCGCGTCGACATATAGCAGCATTGCACTTCGGTTGTCCCGAGTTCGAGTCCCGGCTCGTTGACCTTTCCCGATCCCATCCCTCTCTCTCTCTCTCTCTCTCCCATTTCGTTTCCTGTCTACATGCTGTCCTATCATAATGAAGGCCAAAAATAAATCTTAAAAAAAGCATGTTTTTTTATAGTATGAATGTGAATATAAAAGTTTCCCATTTGCGACTTTGTGGTGGCATTTATATGCATTCAGCTCGTAAATTTAATCTTTTTGACCTGAAATGCATCATATGAATCCGGGCATACTACTTAATTCACATACTGTTTATTAGGGAAGTAGGCATTTTCAGATGTAGGGACAGTTTTATTTTTGCTAAAAATGTGCAATACGAAGAGAAAGCTTTTGTATTTAAATTACAGCGGTTTGTAATCTCATATCATGAACAAGATTTATCAATGCTTGATTCAAACTCTCATTATCTCACAGATGTCAGCACATGAGCTTTATTGACTTTACTCCATTTCGTACTGTTCGTTCCAACGAGTCTCTGTTCATTTGCATGAAGTTAAATTTAAAAGTTAAAGTCCCACATCCTGTTGTCAGTGGTTACTGTCGCTCATGTCGTCGGAAACTGGGAGCTCTCATTGAAAATGACTACAGGTCACTTGTCGCTGTACATTGCTTTCATTGTGAACTCCGCTTTTGGGTTAGCGAAAAGAATAATACTTCAAATTGTGTGGCTTGTTGAGGAGACTTGGCCAGTAAGTAACTACCCTAGCAACTCCTTAGAAACCACCCAGAACACCCTAGATACCTCTTAGCAATGTACGGAAAACCAACCAGAACGCCCTAAAAACCAGTCAAAGATTTGCACCACTCACATTTTCTTTGGAAAGTTTAAAAATCTAGTTATGGTTTGTAGGCTATCAGTAAGTAAACAGTAGAATAGTGGAGCGCTGAAGGGAAATGTTTTTCAGTGTGTTTTTTTCTCACTCTGGTTCTGTGGGCTGTATGCAAACCCTGCCGCACACAAAGCCAAAGGGTGATAAGACGCTTATTTGACTTGCTTGGTGCACCAGGAGGAAATTATGTCATCAAGCACAAGAGAGACAGGATTGTTTTGCTCCGCGCTGAAGCTGGCCAGCACAAGCCTCACATGCTCCGACGTATTTCTGTTGATTTTGAGTGTCCAGCGTTTCGGGTCTCGCTGCCTATGGCTGTCTGTCTGTCGAGGGGAAAGGGTTCCGCCGATGTTGTTTTAAAAATAGCCCTATGTTCGATGCTCTTGCACTAATGCCGCCCAACAATCTGACACGATTTAGGGCTCCCTTCTCTTCCTCCATGGATCCCAGGCAACCTCCCTAGCTTTTTTGACCATAGCTGGACCTTTTTAGGAAAACCACAGTGTTTCTGCAGATGTTTGCAGATGTGAAAAAGCATTGATGTCTATGAGACAAACCTGTCTGTGGCTGTTCTAATGTCAGCACACAGTTGTTTTTGACAGCTGTTTCCTCTCAGTTTTTCATAGTCTGTGCCAGTTAGCAGCTTGTAAGTGACATTTTGTTTATAGACTTGCTCTACCAGACTGCGCAGGCCGAGTGTCCTGTTTTGTACACCGATGTTTTTGCAGATAGTTTGTGTTATTATAACACTTGTGCTAGCTAACTGCTCTCCTGTTCTGTTTTCTTTCCACAGACAACAGTCAAGTGAGGAGGACAACTCAGCCATACTTAAATTTGCTGCTAAAGCCTCCATATTTAAAACAAGAACTTTCTGTTTTTTATGCTGTTTTTTATGATATAAAATCAAATTTCCTCCAGAGATTGACGAAAAGATAGGGCGACTGAGACGGGGGAGGTGGCAGAAAAGTTTCCGTCAAGGAACTGAAGATCTGCAATGCCTCTGGTATGGGCCCTGTCGTTCAAATTTGGGTGCCAGGTTGAGGTATTTTGAAATAGATGTCATGGTATGCTTCTCTTGCTTTCATCTTACAGCCCAGCATTACCGGAATGGATACTCCCTTTGGGGATGCCTTTCAAAACTGCTCTTTTACTGACCAGGTGCTGACCAGCACAGACCTGTTGGCTAACAGTTCTGACCCAGATTTCATGTATGAACTGGTAAGAACGACTATAAAATGTGGCCATGAATTAATAAGTAAAAAAATAATGTAAATCATGTTCATTGATTTACTAAAAGGATAAGGATTTTATAAAATATTTTTACTCACAATTTCTGCCCGATTAAATATTTTAAGCTTAGCATAACTAGAAAAATGTATATTCTTTATCAAAGTGCCTATAGTGTTTTAAAATGTTATTAATTTGCATGAGTTTTCCAGGTCTAGAAATCACACAAGTCATATTGGGGCCCACTTGGAAGTTTGCTATGAGCCCCAAGTGCTGTGCATTTTATTAAATTTAATTAAATAAAATTTTCAGCACATAATGGTTACACATTGTGTCATGTATAGAGTGACAAATTGACAGTATTATTTTTGCATAGTGTTCCAGAAGATAGCTAGAAATAGTTGTGGCAACATTTCCACAAATGGACAAGCAGTCATTAAACCAGGCTGCATACTGGACTTGTCCAATAAAAGATACTAACCTCGTAAATATGCAGATAAAAACATTAACACAGTGCTCAAATGAGAAATGTGAAATCCTGAAACCTAACAGCCCTAAATTAATTACAACCCAAGGTAAAGTCTAGACAGTGTAAAACATGGAACAAGATTACCCAGGGTTATGTTAATGACACTGGGTTATTAATTTCAAGTGTGAAAACCCCACCAGTTTCTTTAGTCTGCCGTACAAAGTTGAGTTACATTTTTGAACGTTTGCAGGATCGGGACATGACTTGTCGCCAGAGCCCTAGAGGAAATATTTTCACAGTCGGAGACTGCAAAGACTTGGACAGCATGGATCATCTACCTGAACTGGTAGATAACGACCCTGCTTATAGCTCAAACTTTGAGCAGTGGGACACGTACTGGGAGGACTTGACTAAGTACACTCGCCTCACCAGTTGTGATATCTGGGGCACCAAGGAAGTAGATTTCTTGGGCCTTGATGACTTTTCCAGCCCTTACCAGGATGAGGAGGTGATAGGACAGACACCGACCCTGGCCCAGCTCAACAGTGAGGACTCGCAGCCAGTTTGTGACACTCTTTACCATCCGGACTTGCTGGTGGGTCAAAAGCAGCTTTTGTTTCCACCTCCCACCATGGCCAAGAAGACTAACAAACTCAGCCACTCTGCAACCAGCTCCTCATCGAGTCACAACCCTCTGCCGGACTTTGCAGAGGGATCCCAGAAAGCTACCTGGCCTGTTCCCTCCAGCACTGACATAATGGCCAAGGGCCAGTTTCAGGGCCCTAGCAAAGCCTCGACTGCACCTCTGGGCAACATGGATTACGTTCGCAAAGCCAAGGTACGCATCAGCGTACCACGCAAGCCTTTAGTAGAGAGCTCCGCCCAGATTAGTGTTTCTGCCTCTCCTCTTATCCAGGAGCACGAGTCGTCAGCTTCGCAGGTCAGCGAGGACCCAGCCGTCGACGCTTCTAACACGGCCTCTTCCATTAGCTGTGAAAAGAGAGTGGAGACTCCTAAACAAGAGGTACCGACTGGTCCTGGTCCAGAAATAGGGACCCTGAGGACGGTGCCACACAAAGTCCCCTTCGCTGCAGCTGCCGGCAGTGAAACCTTGCTCACCGTGAGTGCCCTTGGATCCGACGCTTCTGCCGCTGACAAAAAGAAGGAGGAAGAGCACAACTACTCGTTATTCTTGACCAGGGCCAGGCTGGCAGGGAAGGCAACTGCTGACATGGAAGAAGAGGAGGAAGAGGAGGAGGAGGAAGAAGGTGAAGAAGAGGAAGAAGAGGAGGAGGCAGAGGGATTGGATCTAGACGATGAAGATCATGATGAAGGGTTTGGCAGTGAACATGAGCTCTCAGAGAATGAAGAGGAAGAGGAGGAGGAAGACGAGGACTATGAGGGCGACAAAGACGACTACATTAGTGACGCATTCTCAGAGCCAGGTGCGAAATGACATCTTTTTCTTGATGCTGTTGTAGACAAATGCATAAAAACTAGGGATGCTATGATAATGATACTGGTATCAATACATGCTGTTCTGTACATTCGAAACACAAAGCATCAGACTTTTGGAGGTACAAAATTCAGTGCCACCAAGCGAGTGCACAGTACATTTAGTACAAATAGGCCTATAACTGAGTGAACAGAAAGAGAGAGTATATAGAGTTAATTCTCCTAGAATGTCATTGCTCTTAAGCAGCATTGGGAAATCCAGTTCATTCTAGGAGTTAGCTACTTGGAAAGTGCATTGTAGGTTGTGTGCAGATAACCAAAGGGAAGTGAAACTAACAGATGATCTTACCCAATACTTTGTTATACATAAAAATGACATAAATTACAGTAAATTGTTGTGATGCCACCCAAAAGCAAATGCATACAGGTTCTTAAATGCGTGAATCTCTTCGGTTATTATTATTATTTTTTCTTGTATTTTATTTATTTATTTGTTTGTTTGTTTGAGTGGTGTTATGGAGCTAAAAATGTACGCATTTTGTAATTTTGTGTGTGTCTGTGTGTACTTGAAGGATTAGTCAACCCAAAAATGAAAATTCTGTCATCATTTACTCACACTCAATGGTCCAAACTTGAATGAGTTTCTTTCTTCTGTTGAACATAAAAAATATATATTTTGAAGAATGTGGGTAACCAAACAGTTCCTGGTCGCCAGTGACTTCCATCGTATTGGGAAAAAATACTATGAAAAGTCAATGGGGACCAGAAACTGTTTGGTTACCTAGAAATGAAAATTGTCATCAATTGTTCACCCTCGTGTTGTTCCAAAACCACAAGACTTTAATGTGTTTCATTAAGATAATGAAATTAATAATTTTAAATTATAAGAATTTAAATACATACAAGCATTTTTGAGTTTCCGTTTACAACATTTGATGTCTATGGAATGTCCCCATTTAGATAGCTAAGTAAACGTGTAGTTATTTATTTATTATATTTATTAAATTGCAATACGCATATTTTACTTTGGTAAAACTTTTTTGACCAGTGCATATGATTAATTGCAGCAGTTTGCAATTTCAGAGTTTGTATTTGTCAAATAGTGCAGACATAGTGACACCAGAAAAGATGACAGAAAACAGTTAGATAGGGATCTTTGAAGTATGCTGATTTGTGTCAAAATCTATGTGTCCTCCTCCACCCATCCTGTTGGAAACGGAAGAGACCCAAATTTTGTACCCGTCAAAAACAAGAATTGGAAACGTATAATATTTGTTTTTTGTCTTGTACTGTTTTGTTAGCTAGTCAGCTTAAATGAAGCCTGAAATGGAAAAAAAACAAAAGCTTTTTTTCCCAGGTTGGTCTAAAGGACACGGAAGTGTTGCAAAAGATTGGTTTGTAATCATTGTAATTTTATCCATTGCGGTATGCTTAAATAGTCTCCTGTATTTGCTGTTAAAGTTCATATTTGATGAAAATAATAATCATCAGTCTCCCTGGACTGTACTGGTAAATACTGGTATACGTAACAGCAAATACCAAAACAGAAGTATCAGTACTTGTATTTGGTATTGTGTGCATCCCTAGTGAAAACTTGTGTGCGCTGCCCTAATTTGAAACTATGAAGCTACTAATATCTTGAACGAGCCCTTGTGACTTATGGTTGAATTGAGAATTATGATTGTACATTTACAAGATTATAATGGTTTAGGGATTCTGTAAATGCAGGATAGGAAAAGATCATTGTTCATTTCTTTCTTTGCCTCATTACCATCCTATCTTTCAAACAGGATGTGACACTGATATGGCTGATGATGTCAAAGGCCTGACGGCTGGAATTTCCAGAAAGAGGGGAAAGCGTCGATACTTTTGGGAGTATAGCGAGCAGCTCATCCCATCCAAACAGGAGCGCATGCTGAAACCCTCCGAATGGGACAGAGACACACTTCCCAGCAACATGTACCAAAAGAATGGCCTGCACCATGGTGAGACATTCACTCTCCATCATATAAAATCTATGAACAAAGAAGGACCTTTTCAATTTATGTTCCAGATTATAATTACAACAGATCACAGTATTTAAAGCTTTTATGAAAATTCCCTTTAAGCCTGATATATTTAACGTTACTGTTTGTCTGAATTGTTTAGGAAAATACACACTGAAGAAGTCGCGGCGGACGGATGTGGAAGATCTTACTCCAAACCCTCGGAAGCTGCTTCAGATCGGCAATGAACTCCGGAAACTCAATAAAGTCATTAGTGACCTGACTCCGGTTAGTGAGTTACCCCTAACCGCTCGGCCTCGGTCTCGAAAGGAGAAGAACAAGCTTGCATCCAGGTAAAGCCGTATCCACGTACTCCTTGAACTACTACTTCTTTTATTTCTTAAAGCTCACATCCCAATGTTTTCCCTTAAACTGAAAATCCTATAAAGCAATACCACTCTAGATAGACTGGGTAAACTACATTGTGTGCTGTTTAAAATGATTAAAATGCTGAAATACAGCACACCAAAATGACTTTTTTTAGTGAAACACTCTTCTTGATTCTTCTCTCTGTGTGTGGGTTTTTTTTTCTTCCCTAGGGCCTGCAGGCTGAAAAAGAAAGCTCAGTATGAAGCCAACAAAGTCAAGTTATGGGGCCTTGGAACTGAATATGGTACATTGTTTAGACATGGAAATTAAATATTAAAGGAAGTGCTTGATATTGTTTATTGTAGAGTGTAGATTGAGTGTAACCACTTTGCTTACCTTTGAAACAAGACTAGTTTTTAGATCAGTTAAGTTTTTGTGCATACTTATAACCGAGCAAATTTGCCAATGAGACAAATATATGATTGTCTTCTTTTTCAGATTGTTTGCTGTTTGTGATCAATGCAATCAAAGAAGAGATAGTCAGCAGAGTTCAGGATATCTCACATGACAAAAGAACAAGCATGACCGAGAAGCTGGATAAACTCATTGAGGATACCTTAGGTAAGAAAATGTGCTACATTGCATTATTATTAACACTGCAAATGCAAATTATGTGTGATCTTGTACAAGCTGTCTTCAAGTTTCTCCTCAAACACACCACTAACAACTCGATACATCTTACAAGCTGAGTTGCAAGAAATCTGCATGCCTTACAAGCACGATCAAGCTGCATCTTCTCCAGCAGCTGCTATCCTTGTGTCTTCAAGAATTTTAAGAGCCTTCACATTGCTTCGCTCCATGCTGTGACCTCTGTTGTATCTAAACTGTTTTCTGAAGAAATTTTTGTTAGCACATCAGAATCAGCACATCACCTCATGACATGACCTCATCCTACTGTTATATAAGTTCCAAAAACAGCTTTAAAAGAACACAAGATGAATATTTTTTAAATATTTTTTCAACATGTTGGAAGCTCATGATCTCAGCATAGACTGGGAAGTAAACAGCCTGTAACTAACAACAAAACTCTTATGAAAACTTATCCTTTAAAGGTGACATATCATGAAAATCTGACTTTTCCAGGTTTTAAGTGCTATAATCAGGTCCCCGGTGTTTTGGTAAGCCTTTTTCTGCAAGCGTCTGAAAAAGCGCGTCTGATTTCGCTCCCTTGGTGATGTGGCAAAGGGATCTCGTTATAATATTACCGCCCCTTAATCTGCACGTTTCCACTAGTGATGGGAAGTCCGGTTCTTTTCCGCGAACCAGTTCTTTCGGACAGTTCGTTTCAATGAACCGGTTCAAAAAAGTACTCAAATGCTGTCTGGTGGCCGCTTTCTGTCCGTTTGCTTCGGTTGTGTGCGCACAGAAAACCATATATCAGAAGTTTAAACTAATATGGTTTAAAACGCATGATTTCAGCGCGATAAACATGATAATCAGAACCAAAACAGATGTTTTTTTTAGCAGGTCCGAGCTCTAATGGCGCAGCTCTATTCTGGAAAAGGGGGCGGGGAGCAGCAGCTCATTTGCATTTAAAGAGACAGGCCCGAAAAACAGCGTGTTTCTGCTTCCACTCAAAATAGGCATTTTCAAAATGATTTAATAAATGATTTGTGGAGTATTTTGAGCTGAAACTTCAGACACATTCTATGGACACCAGAGACTTATATTACATATTGTAAAAAGGGGCATAATATGTCTCCTTTAAGATCAAGGTAGGCTACTTTGCTACTCTATTTAGTCTTAGTTCCTGGTCTGAAAACGTATGCACATGACTATTGTGGCAACATTTTTGCACTTTAATTGACATTCCCACCTAACAGTTTTATTATATTACTTCTATAGTTTCATTAATAACTTCTCTTTTGTTCATACAGTGCAGCCACCAGTGGCCGGCCAGACTTCAGACTTTGTGAATCAGATCCTGGAGAACACTGGGAAAGGAGATCCCACCGGAGGGCTGGTGGGATTGCGTGTGCCCACATCGAAGGTGTAGAGTCACGCCGAAAGACACCTCGGAGCACACACGAAGCCATCCGCGCCATTCTTGTCCCACACTGTAACGGCCCAACACTCTGCATGCCCATTTTCACTTGGAGACGCATCCTCACATTTAAAGTGAATACATGCATACGATACTACTTGTCCGTGCATACGTATGTATATATTCACCTCATGCGCACCAGTGGAAATGAAACTAGTAGTTAACCTTTGCACTCAATAGTCTGTTTCCTACCATGTGTGCATGTGGCTGGTATCGATCAACAGGCCGCCATGTTGCAAATATTAAAAGCCAATATACGAGATACCTCCAACAAATAAGAAAAAGAGAGAGGAAAAAAGCTAAACAATGAGCACCAGTTGTTGCTGTAGCCATTTTCCTCTTGCGTCCAGCTAAATCTGTCAAATGCCCATTAAGAGTTTTGGAAAGCAGAGGCGCACTCTGCAGAGAAACTACGAAGGCATTAGATCCTTTGATTTAGCGGTCAAAAAGGTGTAAATGCAGACTTTCTGAGTTTTTGAACACGGCATGTACGATTTCACCCGAGTTAGGCCTACTTTATGCACTTATTAATCTCTCAACTGAGGGTGTAAGTGTCCTGGGGGGAATCCTGTTCCAAGCAATTTTTTTGAGGATCAATTGAGATACAC
Organism: Sinocyclocheilus rhinocerous; assembly: GCF_001515625.1. NCBI lineage: Eukaryota > Metazoa > Chordata > Actinopteri > Cypriniformes > Cyprinidae > Sinocyclocheilus > Sinocyclocheilus rhinocerous. The sequence continues at coordinate 1,189,748 of NW_015662004.1, read as the reverse complement.
CAACTACAAAAAGGCAAACACGAAAGAACACAAATACCGATGTATAGCGCAAAGTTACTGATGTTCGGTGTATATATGTAGAACAGGGATGTTTCAGGAGAGTAGCAGGTGAGGAAACGGGCCTCAGATGCCCTTTTCCACAGATTTGCGATCGTCTCAGGTTGGAAAGAGAGAGAGAGAGAGAGTGTGTGTGTGTTTTTAAATTTTTTTTTATTTTCTTTCTTCTTTCCTTGACTTGAGCAGATGGTCAGTTGAATTCCTTATTGTAAATAGGCTGATTGATCGATTATTATCCACTGGTGAAATCTTTTCCTTTCTACACTTTGGTTGAAGTGCCCTCACGTCAAATCACCTTTGATGTTGTTTTGCAAGTTCTCAAAAGGGGCTTAAAAAAAAAAGCTGATTCCCAGATTGGGTTTTGTTTATATTTGTACTTTATACAAGTAAGATTCATTGTGCCTTGTAATTGCGGAGTTGAGGAAAAATAAAACTCAATAGAGAGCGCAAATGGACCATTTAGCAGAAAGCAAGGGGAGTCAGTGGGGGGGTGGGGAGGTTTGTAATGTATTTCAGCTCTTTAAAGATACTCTGAATGTACATAGGAACATGGAAAATATAGATATATGCCACAGAGTCTGTGCTTTGTATTTTAAGATGGCTCTGGCAAATGTACTTTTTTCGGTACTTCATTTAAGAGGGGATGGGGGGTGGGCGGTGTCGTGATATATGAGAAATATTCACATATAAAAAACAAAAAAATGATATTTGCACACTATATTTTGATTGTTTTGTTTTTTGTACCAAAGACACATGCAACTGAAAATGGCAACTAGCCAGTCTAAGTAAGGTTTTGCACAGCTTACCTGACACCGTATTGAATGTAGGAAAAATGGTAGGGTCAGGGATTCTACTGAACTGTGAAATTTGCTTGGGTCCAATTCTCTGCAGAAAGAAGCATTCATTTGCATCCTCATCCAATTTTGTACTGTTCTTTTTGTTCTCATATATATTTCTTTGACACATTTGTACCGCCATTCGGTTTCCCTCCACCGAAGTTTTGTTTTGCGTATTTAAAAGATAAGCTATAAAGTTAATGGAGATTCTTCTATTTTGCCCATAGAAGATATCACAGAACCAAAAGGTTTACTATTCTTCCTATAGTTGTAGAGGAGAGTGCATATACAAAAAATTATACATGTTTATAGTTTGAATACGCATTAATCCGTGCACACATTAACCTTTTGAAATGATGTTACTCGGCGTGAAACATTTCTATTTTTGTCTTCTTACTCTTGAGTATTGTTGAAAGAGAAATTGAATTGCGTATATTTTTGTAGAGATTGCCTTTAACTTTCCTTTCTGCACTACCCACAGATCCCTCTCGGAAAATTCGGAAATGTTTTCGAAAGCTCTTATCTTGCTAAGGGAAATCAGATGATCCTTTGCAAATTGTATAAAGATAGATTGTCAGTTAAAATCCTCTTTTAAAATTGTATTTAACACAATCGTATGTATAACGTATATATACTTAATCGCCCGAATCTCACAATAAAAAGTCCAGGTTGTTTTTAACCCCAGTATCGAAAAAAAATATATATAAATTATATTGTGCATAAACACAGTGAAGCCTTAAAATAAAAATTAAGCACACCTTACACCCAAATTCTCATTACTGTAATTCAAACAATTCGAAATAGCATAAAAATAAAAATTGTGCTTTAAAATTACGTGCAGTAAATGAGAATTACTTTAATGAGAATTCAAGTGGAAATGTGCTTAATTGTCATGAAAATAATGTCATAAAAACTTAAATTAGGCTTTATTTTCATTATGGAAAATACAAATTCTTCCTGAATTGTGACCTAGACCGTTTTTGTGAGATTTCCCTGCCACCACAATCTCAAGCTGCTGCAAATTTGTTCATTCGGAAAAATCTCTTCCAGGTGGTATTATTAATAGCTTGCTAAAGGCCTTTTAAAAGTGACTTTATTCTTGATGCTGAAGCTTACGGAGAAGGTTGTTTCTCAAATATCATTTTGATCAAAGAAGGGAAAATATTTTTTCCTTTAAAATCTAAACTAAGATTTTTGTAAAGCTATTTTTCTTTATTTGCATTTGGTAGCATAGTAAATATTCTATATACCGTCCATTATGTGTAGTAACTTCTTTTGTTTTTTGTACATAGACATGAATTTAGATTTATTCTAAATGTGGAAAATATATACAGTATATTATATATCTATAAATGTATAGTAAGTTCTATATTACATGTAAGAAAGCAAAAGCACTTTGTCTAGACAAAAAGAAAAAAACAAAAACAAAAAAGCGTTCCCCCTCCCATTTGCTGCTAAACCGACCTCGTTTGAATGCTGCGGTGTGTACTTGACTTTTGCCATCTTGACCAGGGCAGTGTGACAGAGAGGTCTTGAGTGGAGACAGACATTCGACTCTGACGTCACCAATCTTCATTTGCCTTCAGTAGACATTTCCTATGGAAACATACAAATTCTGCTTTGGATTTTTCTTCAGGTCGATGTACAGTGTTGACACATTCTCTCTGGCCAGAGATAGGTATTGTTGTCATTGATTTTTTTAAAGTAATTTTTTTACTTACTGGGGGAAATCTGAGTTATTTGAGAAAGTAGCTCAGAGAAAGAAAAAAAAAATTATATATAAATATATATCGCTGTACTGTAAGGCAGTTCCATTTGCCATGGGGAATCAATTGGACTTGTTTTTATTTTTATTTTTTGTCTTTAAGAACCCATCCATTCTCAAAAGACAACAAAGCCATTTGTTATGGCGACAAAGACCGGCCTTTCTTGTGCCATCTACAGCTCTAAGCTACTCGGAATGGCATTAGCTAAAAATGATAATGATTGTCCTGTAAAATAAGCTTAATGGCAAGTGACAATGAGCATACGGAGATGGAAATGCATGTTGTCCTTCTGTCGACGGCCTGCTGTTTTGAGAGCGTTTGGTAGTTATCGTAGTGTGCACACTCTCGCATTCAACATGATGTTGTGAGCTGTACAGTTTAGAGTTTTAACCAGGGGACTCTGTGGCATTCAAACAGTTAAGGAAAAGGTTGCTATTTAAAGCCAGTATTTTATCTTTCTTTCTTTTTTTCTTTTTTTTTGCTGATCATGTTTTTATATAAAGAAAGATATTTAAAGAACACATACACGTATATAAATACATGCACACATTTGTATATGTGTGTTTGTTTTGCTTCATAGTGTGATTCAATATTAAGGAACACTCCACTATTTTTGAAAATAGGCTCATTTTCCAACTCCCCTACAGTTGAGTTTTACTGTTTTCGAATGCATTCAGCCGATCTCCGGGTCTGGCGGTAGCACTTTTAGCTTAGCTTAGCATAGATCATTGAATCTGATTAGACCGTTGGCATCTCGCTCAAAAATGACCAAAGGGTACTTTGCTGCTGCACCCAACGATATGGCTAGGAACTATACTCTTATTCCGGCGTAATAATCAAGGAACTTTGCTGCCGTACCATTGGTGCAGCTGGCGCATGATATTACGCAGCGCCTGAAAATAGGCTAACTTCCGTCAACATAACCAACGTGACCACCTGCTTGCACAGGGAGCGTGCTGGGGACTATTTTCAGGCGCTGCGTAATATCATTGCGCCTGCTGCACCCATGGTACCACGGCCCATATCGGCCTAGAAAATCGCAACTTTTCATTTCCGTCGGTCTTAGTACACGATGTAACTACAGAAGTGTCAAGTCTTAAATAGGAAAAATATAGAAACTCTTTGGTCATTTTTGAGCGAGATGCTAACGGTCTAATCAGATTCAATGATCTATGCTAAGCTACAGCTAAAAGTGCTACCGCCAGACCCGGAGATCGGCTGAATGGATTCGAAAATGGTAAAACTCAACTGTTTAACTCTAGGGGAGTTGGAAAATGAGCCTATTTTCAAAAATAGTGGAGTGTTCCTTTAACATTCATAAGAGGCTGTCACATAAGAATTAATTATGGTTATTTTATAATCTTAGGGAAATTATTTCTGCCTTCAAAAACAGATATATGCATCGAAAACATAAAAAAAAGTAAATATAATCCATTATTTATGTTTCTTGCATAGTCTAACGTTTAGCATCATATTACTTTTTCAAAGGGAAATAATGTAGCTTTCTGTTACTGAACAATTTGTGTGTTCTTTTAGTTTGCTTGTTTTTTTTTTTTGTCTTTGAAATCACCCAATAACGTGACATGCTAATCTATCCTGAAAAAAAAAGAGTAAGCTAGCTATTACATCCATTCTTTGATTGATTGTTTTTATTGTCTGCATATTGTTGATGATTCAATAATTTTGGACGCAAAGCTGCTAAATCATGTTGTAAGTTGTATAGAGAATCAAAGATCATTCCCTGTTACATTCAAGCTACGAGCAATGACTTTTATATTGTAAACAATTATTTATAAAGAGATGGATCTTATGCCACTATCTTTAAATCACGGATTCATCAAACACAGTTCGATCAAAATGGATAACTCACTTTGAATTCTTCTAAAATGGCTGCAGTATATACTCAAGAGCATTCAAACAAGCATTTACACCTTTCCTTTTCAGTGGTTTGTGTAGATATGTGTTTGCTATATACAAGAAAGAGGTGCACTATGCAGGTTTTACTCTGTAGAAAGACAGCATGTTGCTTTAGTTTACAGCACTTGCTTTTTTTTTAACAATTGTATCTGATTGATGGGTATTGTAAAAGTGGTTATCGATGGTAAACAACATGGTGACTAAGCTGAGAAATATTTTGCTAAGCGTTTCACAGAAGGCGGCCTGTTTTATTGTTGCTAAATAAACATGCTCTTTCCAATGTATTTAACCTGTTGAATGTTGTAGTTTTGTTTTGGGGTTTTTTTCGCTTTCCTTTTGTGCTGTTTTTTTAATGGACCTTGATGAATCGTTTTACCATTCTGTCCATTTTGTTACTCTGTATCTTGTGTAATCGTTTTGACTTGAGTGTTCTTCAAAAGTAGAATGACCTTCACGCTTTTAGATGATAGCGCTACAAGGTTTAGCAGTAGAACTCAAACATGCATTCCTACATATCAGCTGCTCGTAAATGTTCCATTAACAAATCTGTATGCTACACTTGATCCCTTTAGATATGATATTTGAAACAATGAATATGTTTGCATATACACGGCATGACTATTGTGCATGCTAACCTTGCTAAACTGATATTCATGGAGCTTTTGCAACAGACATTGGGGCAGAAGAACAGTCTTGCTGTCTTTATTCTAACCAGTGAGCACAAGTGGGAATAGATGTAAATCATCTCCATCGCACTCCGGCTTTCATCTGAAAAGACCCACATTATTGCACTTGGTTTTACAGAATTTCCAATGTTATTTTTGAAATGATGCCTGCAAAATCAGGTGCCTTATTCAGACATGAAAACCCAAACTTGATCTATTGACATTTTCTACAGAAATGAGATTTTGCCCATTATGCCAAGAATTAAATCACAACTTTGCTCTGAAATTATATTTTTTATGTTTTTTTCTTTTTCTTTTTTCTGCTGTGTCCAGCAGTAAGCTTGCTTCAGATGAGAACTGTTGCTGCTTTGCCCTCATACAGTTTTCATTGAAAGATGAATGTAGTCTTCCTTCAGTGGAGTTCAATATAAACGTAAAGACTGTGTCCCATAGATTTCGGTTGAGAGACTATCCAAAGAGTCCTGCAATCATAAACTCATTTTTTTAATGTTTATATCATCATTATAAATATATATGTAAACCATGTGAGATTTCTTCTGTTTAGGTTCTTGGTTGGAATTGTCTCTGCCTTTGTTTTGACCTTGGTAGAAGCAGGTTAATCCATTTGTACATGATACATTGTAACATTTAAACGCTCGACGTACGCAGTGATGGATTCCTCCGAAGCCCTCCGAGTGGAAGAAGTTTGCAAAGACAATGTCAAACCTTGTCAACATTGTGTCCCCTCACCAATGCTCAAGATTATTGTGCCTCCCGATTCTTCTGGTTCTACTGTTCCTCAGATCGCCAGCTATGACCTGGAGCAGAGTCACTCACCAACGAACTGAAATGGCCTTCAGCAGTTGTTCTCCAATCAAGGTTTTCCACGAACACAAAAACGACACAGAGGTGCGCATTGCTCGGCCTGTGATGGAATCGTAGAGGGCGAGAAGTCTCGGTGGACCGGCGAACTGCTGACAGATGTCCCCGTTCACACGGTCGGGACGCTTTCCTTGCACTCAGTCACTCCCTCAGAGAAAAGTTGAGTCGTCTTTTGGTGGTTGCCGTTGCATGACTCCCTTCATGTCAATGGGGTGGGTGGGAGAAGCTCTTTGTTTTATTGGGTTCAAAGAAACTTGGACATTGGGTAGGAGTCCTGTCTCGCCACCCATGGTGCTGAATTTCAAAATATGTACTTGAACACCCTCAGAGCTGTGACTTGGCACGTGCTGTCAGGTCCGTGAACTCTTCTCCTTCCCCGATCTTACCGTTCCGAAATAAAGTTGCTCTTACGACATTTGCTCAAGCCACTGCAACACCTGTGCCAAGACCTGACCCCAAACCGGGCGCTCATATTGGACTTGGACCGAACCAGTGGTCGGGCGGGAAAAGGGCCGTGTTAATGTAGCGGTGATAGCCTATTTGAATTGTCTGTTTGCTTGTTTGTTTATTTCTTTTTCTGTTGAGGAAGACATGGAGAGCTAGTAGGGTCACTTGTGGCGCTTTTCCACTGCGTGGTACGACTCGGCACGGCTCAGTACGGTACGGCACGGAACGGCTCGGCTCGGTTTGCGTTTCCACTGCAGTTCAGTACCGCTTTAGAGTGGGCGGGATTATTCACGTGTCGTTTATAGTTGCGCCGCCTCTACTGCCGCGACTCCTGAAAAACGTTTTCATTCTGCCTCGCCCCATCAAGCTCTCGCTGGATCCGCTCCTCTGCTATCAACGAGAGGAACGTTTGTATTTCCTCAAAAGACAGCGAAACAGCCACTTTTTGGTTGTTAAAAAAGGTGCGCTCGTTCAAAACATTTGCGTTCGATCCTTCGCTGGCTGTGCTGATTTATATCTAGCGGTTCTATTGTGTTTGTGTCGCAAGTTCAGTGACGCAGGTAGTAACTATTCTCTCCGGCCAATCCGTGATCAGCAGAGTTTACACGTCACGTTTTGGTAACGGTACGGTTCACTTGGAACCTCAACCGAGGTGGTACTAAAAAAAGTACCAGGTACTGTACCCAGTGGAAAACCCCCCAAAAGTGAACCGTACCGTGCCGTACCGTGCCGTACCATGCAGTGGAAAAGCGCCATTGGACTGTTGGGCCCAGATCCCTTGCACTGAAGTGCACCGGACACACTCGAATCACTACGCTAAAACCAACGTTACCAAAAAGGTCGTCAAGGAACGCTCGCACCTGTCCGATCGCATACTTTTCTACACTGCAGTGATTTACATTCCCTTCCGACCTTTGCCAAATTTGCATCGAGCGACTAAATTGACCTTCAACATTGGAAGCGGGTTTGCGAAAACATAATCAGGGCCACCAAAACCCTTTCGTTTCGTTTCGATTTTATTTTGTTTCTTTAGTTCAAAAATCCATACAACTTTCAATTTAAAAGGATTGACGCGAAATGTCAATCTAAAAAAACAAACAAAAAAAATATATATACACAATACGTGACCTTGTGCTTCTAATGTTGTATGGTATTCTACTTGATAATTTAGCATGGGATCCTTAAGTAGCTAGTACTGTGTGTGAACTCCCAAAGTGTAAAATCGTTCTCCTTTTTTAAAATTTTTATTTCGTTTGTTCTAGTCACAGTAGGAAGGCTGTATTTCATTGCTAAGTGCTCTGTCATAGATCTCTTGGTGATATTCTTAAGCAAAACTCTGCAGAAGTGTATCCTACTGAAACTAACAGTTACTTGATCCTATTAGCAATGTCTATATTTGTAGTTCACATATATGCCTGTTCAAATACAATATCTTGACAGTTGTTCTATTTATGTTTCAGTGTTGTGCTGGGTTTTGACATACATTGGACATTTTCTTTCACTTATTTCTTTCTGTATTTTTTTTTTTCCGGCACAACTAGTTGGAGAGCAGCTTGGTTTATTGAGCCTTGTTAGTGTACAGATGTGAAGTAGGCTTAAAAGCAGTTGTGATTGGTCTTCAAAATGTGTCTGTTTGTGTTATTGTGCCTCTTATTATTTGATTTCAGTTTTTTGTATTATCCTTAATTATGTCACTGCATTGTATCAGCCCGGAGTTGGTACCACAATTCTGCTTGTAACCATGATAGTCTAATTCTATTATTGATTTTACTATCAAAATAAACATTAGAAACTGCAGCACTTCATCTGTCATGCGTTTTTACTTTACCTTAATAAATGCAAGAAGCATTTTCACTAGACTATTGAACCTTGGACCTCTTGGATGCCTAGCACTTCTGGCAACTGTCATGCATTTTTAAGTCAAAATGAAACCACAAACTTTCCACTTTTATTCTGTCAATAGTTGTGTGGTTATGTTCTTCTTCACAGTATTCTTTGAATGTTGAGAAATTATTTGACTTGTTTTAAAAGTCTAAATCCGTCCTATATATATATATATATATATATATATATATAATATATAGTTGAATTCAATTACTTCTATTACATCAATTATTATTATCAATTATTATCAGTGTTGAAAACTACGGATATAATATTTAATGGTGAACATTTACTGTTTTGTGGAAACCATGATATATTTTGATTCGTATTCTGTCACTTTTGTCGTATATCATGTATGAAAGTTGTAAAGTACTATTATGCACTCTGTTTTTGTTCTCAGAACAGTTTTGCAGGGCGCATCAAAAAGGCGTTCTGAAAATGCGCTAAAGTTTGGACCTTCTGACTTCTCGTATAACAACAAACATGGCGTCCTCCTCTGATGTACATGTCCGAATATGTGGCCAAGAGATTATCAAATATGATCTGGAAATCAAAGCACTTATTCAGGTAGACTTCATTCTTTATATTAACGTATCTGCTATGGTCTTACTGTCAGGTTTGTCCGACAAGCTTACTGTTGTAATACAAAGATGTGGCCATAATTGTAGTGTCTGTGAAGTCAGCATGAAATGGAAACAATCAATTCTTGTTTCAAGAAATCTTTTCTTTTCGTGTCAGGACATAAGAGAGTGCTGTGGGCCACAGGCAGTGCTTATGGATCTGAACTCCACAGTGAAGGAAAAGTTCAATCAGTTAAGACAGAGGATTCAGGTACGTTACTTTCGTCATTTCATATAACCACATAGATTAAAAAAAGTCAGGGTTTCCATCAAACTACTGCAAAAAATATAATAATATGGGATCAAATTCTACATCTAAGAAGCTTCTAGAATCCATTTCATTTTGCTCTCGTCAAGTTTTATTAAACAATTGCTATTTATTTTTTTAAGTGCTTTTATAATGCAGTTACGATTTTATTGTAGTTACTATTATGGCTAAAACTATTGTTAAACTGTCAAACTTAATTGTTTAACTAATTGTTATCCGACTGTCCATCACAAATCGTTAACATAGCTAGGATAATTTCAATCGTAACGGTATTACTATTATAATTAGATTATTTACGTTTTGTAGGTATTTATATAAATCTATAAATATTTAAATCTTTAACGATTCATTTAATGTAAGAATAACTTTGATATTGTTATCAATATTTGGTATAATGGACTGAAGCAGCTTAGGTTTACTTGATTATCCATGCTTTTTTTTGTGTAAGCATCAAATATGACGCAATAATCTTCTGAGGAACTTTTATGTATACATCTGTTATTATTGTATTATATGTTTTGCCAAATCTTATTGATTTATATTACAAGCTGTTAGAATTTCTTCTTACATAAATAACAACATCAGCATATTTTTGCTCCACTTGGACTGCAACAATTGAGGTGTTTTTTCTTCCTCGAGTGTGAGCTCCATATTCTCTGATATCACACTATATGAGCCATAAAAGCCTGAAGTGTTGATTACGATATAAAACACATGTACCATTTTTTCCATTTTCTTTTATATTTTGTCTAAAGTTTCAAAAACTAGTGACTTTAAAAAAAAAAAAAAAAAAGGCTTTACAGGGTTAACATGGCCGATCATTTTGATAGGACATGGAACAGATGGCAAAAGAACAAGACAGGGAGACTGATAAGCAAGCTATCTTGAGTGAAACAGAAGGCCATCGGAAGCAGATGTTAAGGTTAGAAAAACATTTCTTCTTTCTGATTATGTGTTGAATTACAATATGATCACTACTCCTGTGTTTCAGCAACCAGATGGCGTGGAGGAAGGCAAATCTGGCCTGCAAGCTGGCCATTGACAACCTGGAGAAGGACGAACTGCTTCAAGGTGGTGATTCAGTTAGACAAAGGTAAACCATGCGGCTTTACAGCTGCTGTCAGGGCTGCTATTTTCAGCCCGTCAGAATCAAATCATTGTGATTGACATTTAATCGTTTCTATGATGTTTGAAAAAATAAAACAATTGCACATTGATGTAGTATACATCATATTTACTTCTCAACACTGTCCTAAGCCATATTATCTAAATCCATCTTGTTGTTGTGGTTTTAGGAAGGCCACTAAAGAGAGTTTGGTGCAGACATCCAGTGACATCACAGAGAGTCTGATGAGCGTCAGCCGTATGATGTCACAGCAGGTGCAGCAGAGCGAGGAGACCATCGGAACTCTGGGTAAAAAAGCCTATGTGCTCTGGGTCATAACAATCATGATATAAGGGTATAAATCGATTAAAAGAATATTTGCTGACATACGAGTAGAAATGTGACAGAATTGTCATATGTAGGTAATTTATTGCTATAGCTAATTAAAAGAAATCTCATTAGTCTAAGAAAAAAGTTGCTTTATTCTGCATGTTGACATCAAATGACCAGTTACTATTAGCAATAAAAATAACAATAATTAGTGCTCAAAGGAAGAAAGCATAAATGAATACATAAATCTAAACAAAACAAGCAAACCAAATACACAATGCTATATACACTACTGTTCAAACGTTTGGGGTTGGAAAGATTTTATAATATTTCTGAAAGAATCACTTCCACTCAAGGCAGCATTTCTGTGATCAAAAATACAGTAAGAACAGTTACATTGTGAAATATGATTATAATTTAAAATAAAGGTAAAATAAAATGTTTTAATGTATTCCTGTGATGCAAAGCTGAATTTTCAGCATCATTACTCCAGTCTTCAGTGTCACATGATCCTTCAGAAATCATTCTAATATGCTGATTTGCTGCTTAAGAAATATTATAATTATCACATCATATTATACATTATATGATCTATCTATCCTCCCATCCATCAATCAATCCATCTATAAAATATATGAGTATTAGGGATGCACCGATACCACTTTTTTCAGAACGAGTCCGATACCGATACTTTAATTTTTGGTACTCGCCGATACCTGCATTTTCACAGCATTTGTAATTTTTTTTAAATATTGCGTACAGAAACAAAATATTAGATGGCTTCATTTAGCAAACAGGTATTTCCTTCAGTTATTTCCACACTTAACTTACCTGTTAAAATGTATTGTAAAAGCTTTTGTTACTTTCACTGTTCATTTTAATGGCGCATTAGAGCTGCTCCATTGCAGCAGCTCAATACTGTAATCACAAGACGTTTTCCTAAAATAATGCAGGGATCCACTCGTTATACATTATATGAGTACGCGTGTAGGCTACTATTTTGGTGATGCAATTTGCGTCACGCGCACTGTACTCGGACCCTCGCGTACGAGTAAAAAACGAAATATACTTTGGCCTTTAAAGCAAGCTAATCATGCGCAGCGCACACGTTTGTATTGGTGCAGAATGAGAGAGACACTTATAGCCTAGCGCATTTCACACAGTCTGCTAGTTTCACTTTTGCTTTAAATAAAGTCCTGTATGCTTGACGTTTAAAATAAATGTTGTTTATAGTGATTAGTGAATGCCCCTATAATTTTTAGGATATATTTACGATTTAGTTTTAATCCAAATGCATGCACTAATGGAGCGAACAGCAATCAAGATCATGCAACAGAAGTGCGCGCTCACTCACTCTCACTCTCTCTCTCTCTCTCTCTCTCCTTACCGACAAATAACTTTAGTAACCTGTGCATTTTACTTGCTTTTGACATATCCGACCGAACTACAAACTTTCCAGTGATGTCTGTGAGATATT
>NW_015662004.1:1172086-1172272 GCF_001515625.1 Sinocyclocheilus rhinocerous | reverse complement strand
TTTTGGTGATTTTGGTGATGCAATTTGCGTCACGCGCACTGTACTCGGACCCTCGCGTACGAGTAAAAAACTTTGGCCTTTTTGGCCTTTAAAGCAAGCTAAACACGTTTGTATTGGTGCAGAATGAGAGAGACACATATCTTTTCTATAGCGCATTTCACACAGTCTGCTAGTTTCACTTTTGCT
>NW_015662004.1:1167402-1171850 GCF_001515625.1 Sinocyclocheilus rhinocerous | reverse complement strand
GCCGCGCGCTCAATCCACTCAGCGCGCTCTGCTTATCAGCTCGCGCACATCCACTATACAGGCGTGGATATTGAATGTTTAACATTATATTAATTACTTACATGTACTTCATAGACATCCTTAATCTCTAATAACTCCATTCTACTCTCTGTTGTTCTGTTGTCGGTGTTTCTTTTTCTGGACACAGCTCTATTCACACGCTGTGTGGTATCGGCTTTTGGTATCAGGGCATTTTTACGAGTACAGGAGCACAGTATCGGTACCGATACCAGTATCGGTATCGGTGCATCCCTAATGAGTATATATCATTTTTTCATGAACTAATTTGGGGGAAAATTGCTAGTGAAAAACAGCTAATGAAAGTAATTAAACCTGCAGAAGGTAAAAGAATCTGAGATACATGATGAGTTTTGAGATTTGAGATGCAAATCTGGTCTGGTATGGATATAAATGACTCATTTTATATATTCAGGTTGAAGATCATTACATTTGATTATAAAAACTTTGTAGCAACCTTGTAAACATGAACATGGCACGCTGCTTCTGAACAGCCGTCTAACCTCATGGCTACGACTTTTCCACTATCTTGTTATGAATATTGCAAGTTCTTATGTTTTAGATATTTTCTCCACTTGCTCTGTTTCCAGCTTCATCCTCAAGGACTGTGCAAGAGACAAATGAAGAGTTTAAGGCCATGACGGGAACCATTCACTTGGGGCGAAAACTTATCCTGAAATATAATCGGCGTGAACTGACCGACAAACTGCTGATCTTTTTAGCTCTTGCTCTGTTTCTGGCTACAGTGCTCTACATCCTGAAAAAGAGACTCTTCCCCTTCATTTAGTGGAAAAGGGAACTGTGTCAACTTAACACTGCTCTCCAGAAATCATTCTGTGAATGTTACAACCCAAATGAGACCCACAGTTCTTAAACCAGTAGTTCTTTCAAAAGGAGAATTTTGTCACCGTTTCCCCACCATAAAGTGTGAGCAAGTGATGACAAGCTTCAAAATTCTCTGGGGACACAATAAGGGAGGATACTGAAGTGCTGTTAAAAATCTCAATTATCAGGATCACTAAACAGAAAATCAGGAAGGAATGAAATTTTCCTACATTAGTCTTACTGATTGCTTTGGCATATTCAGTAGTATATTTTCTTAACAACGTAGTTGTTTGTACAATAATAAAATGTTTTGATCTCAGGTTAGTTCTGTAATATTCCAGTAACCTGATGGACATTGCATAAACTTCAAAACAACCTTAAAGATGTTTATGCCTTATGAACAATTGCAATTAATTATAATCTGCATAACTGAAGGTTATGCTTTATATGCACTACAGATGCACTAAACCTTTTTTTATTTTTTATAAAGAAGTCTCTTATGCTCTCCAAGGCGGCATTTATTTTACTCAAGAATACAGTAATAAACAGTAATATTGTGAAATATTATAAAAATTTTAAAGGAATGTTTTCTATGATTATCAGTGTTGAACACAGTTTTTGCTGCTTAATATTTTTTCTGTGGAACCATAATACACTCCTATTAAAAAGTTTGATGCATTTTTTCAAGAAATTAATACTTTCATTCAGCAAGGATGCATTAAATTGATGACAGTGAATGCATCCTTTCTGAATTTAAAATAAATAGACTTTTTTCAACACTGATGATAATAAGAAACGTTTCTTGAGCAGATCATGTGACACTGAAGACTGCAGTAATGATGCTGAAAATTCAGCTTTGATCACAGGAATAAAATAAATGTATTATATAAAATTGTTCTTTTCAATGACTTCACATATTACAATTTACTATATTTGTGATCCAATATATGCATCCTTAATAAGAGACTTGGAATATAAAAAAAAAAAAGTAATAATAATTATTCCAAACTTTTGACTGCAGTTTAAGTATCTGGCATATTTCATATTGTTTACAGCATCAGCAGTGACTCTCTAATTGATTGCTATTCTAGACATTCCAGTGAAAACAAGGTTTCTTGAGTTGAAAACCCCTGATTTAACTTGACTCCACGAATGGTTATTCTGCTTTAAAGATCTCAGAGCATGATTGTAGTCTGTTCACAACATGGAAGACGTTTGGGGCTGTTAGGGTCTTGCATGTTCTTCAGTGGGACTAACCACTAGGGGGTGTTGTGTCTCTGTTTTCATGTGAAATGTGTCTGGATGTGTTTTATGAAGTAGTCGACTATTCAGAACTGATCAGCTTTGTCCCTAATTCATTTACAGTACCGTTCAAAAGTTTAGAATGATTTTTTTTTTAATGTTTTTGAAAGAAGTCTCACACAGGTTGCATTTATTTGATCGAAAATACAGTAAATACAGTAAAATTGAGAACAACATATTAGAATGATTTCTGAATGACACTGAAGACTGGAGTAATGATGCTGAAAATTCAGTTTTGCATCACAGGAATAAACTACATTTTAAAATATATTCAAAACAGTAACATTTATAGAAAGCAGGAATTTTAAATTGCATTAACATTTCACATGTTACATTGTGTGTGTGTGTGTGTGTGTGTGAGAGAGAGAGAGAGAGACCCTGGACCACAAAACCAGTCATAAGAGTAAATTTTTCTAAATTGAGATGTATACATCATCTGAAAGCTGAATAAATAAGCTTTACATTGATGTATGGTTTGTTAGGCTCGGACAATATTTGGTCGAGATACAACTATTTGAAAATCTGGAATCTGAGGGTGCAAAAATATCTAAATATTGAGAAAATCACCTTTAAAGTTGTCCAAATGAAGTTCTTAGCAATGCATATTACTAATCAAAAATTAAGTTTTAATATATTTACAGTAGGAAATTTACTAAATATCTTCATGGAACATGATCTTTACTTAATATCCTAATGATTTTTGGCATAAAAGAAAAATCAATAATTTTGACCCATACAATGTATTGTTGGCATATATATATATATATATATAAGCAGCATTGGTGAGCATAAGAGACTTATTTCAGAAATATTAAAACATTGTAATTATTCTAAATTTTGTGTGTAGTGTATTATCTAATTTACTCATCTCGGACAGGTTTCATTTATTTAAATCACCACAGCTGCAAAAATTATGTAAATGCAAATGAGATCTAGAAATGCAGTCACTTTTATCTGTTTAGGTCCTTTATCTTTATGTCCGTTATTAATTATTATTATTATTAATTATCTTGTGGTATATTAATTACACCAAGATTTTGTTCTGTTGCAGTAGAGCTCTGCTTTTAAGTTTTGCTATGATACTGCAGTATGTCGAAATGATCCTCTGAGTGTGTGTGTGTGTGTGTGTGTGTGTGCGTGTTGCACATTGTGGTCTTGCCGCATTGGTTTCTGAGGGTAAAAAGTTACCCAAGTGCCGGGTGTTTAAGTATCTGGCATATTTCATATTGTTTACAGCATCAGCAGTGACTCTCTAATTGATTGCTATTCTAGACATTCCAGTGAAAACAAGGTTTCTTGAGTTGAAAACCCCTGATTTAACTTGACTCCACGAATGGTTATTCTGCTTTAAAGATCTCAGAGCATGATTGTAGTCTGTTCACAACATGGAAGACGTTTGGGGCTGTTAGGGTCTTGCATGTTCTTCAGTGGGACTAACCACTAGGGGGTGTTGTGTCTCTGTTTTCATGTGAAATGTGTCTGGATGTGTTTTATGAAGTAGTCGACTATTCAGAACTGATCAGCTTTGTCCCTAATTCATTTACAGTACCGTTCAAAAGTTTAGAATGATTTTTTTTTTAATGTTTTTGAAAGAAGTCTCACACAGGTTGCATTTATTTGATCGAAAATACAGTAAATACAGTAAAATTGAGAACAACATATTAGAATGATTTCTGAATGACACTGAAGACTGGAGTAATGATGCTGAAAATTCAGTTTTGCATCACAGGAATAAACTACATTTTAAAATATATTCAAAACAGTAACATTTATAGAAAGCAGGAATTTTAAATTGCATTAACATTTCACATGTTACATTGTGTGTGTGTGTGTGTGTGTGTGTGAGAGAGAGAGAGAGACCCTGGACCACAAAACCAGTCATAAGAGTAAATTTTTCTAAATTGAGATGTATACATCATCTGAAAGCTGAATAAATAAGCTTTACATTGATGTATGGTTTGTTAGGCTCGGACAATATTTGGTCGAGATACAACTATTTGAAAATCTGGAATCTGAGGGTGCAAAAATATCTAAATATTGAGAAAATCACCTTTAAAGTTGTCCAAATGAAGTTCTTAGCAATGCATATTACTAATCAAAAATTAAGTTTTAATATATTTACAGTAGGAAATTTACTAAATATCTTCATGGAACATGATCTTTACTTAATATCCTAATGATTTTTGGCATAAAAGAAAAATCGATAATTTTGACCCATACAATGTATTGTTGGATATTGCTACAAATATACCCCAGCGACATAA
>NW_015662004.1:1157948-1167181 GCF_001515625.1 Sinocyclocheilus rhinocerous | reverse complement strand
GAAATTCTGGAATCTGAGGGTGCAAAAAAAATCAGAATATTGAGAAAATCATCTTTAAAGTTGTCCAAATGAAGTTCTTAGCAATGCATATTACTAATCAAAAATTAAGTTTTAATATATTTACAGTAGGAAATTTACTAAATATCTTCATGGAACATGATCTTTACTTAATATCCTAATGATTTTTGGCATAAAAGAAAAATCGATAATTTTGACCCATACAATGTATTTTTGGCTATTGCTAAAAATATACCTAAGCGACTTAAGACTGGTTTTGTGCTCCAGGGTCACACACACATACATATATATATATATATATATATAAGCAGCATTGGTGAGCATAAGAGACTTATTTCAGAAATATTAAAACATTGTAATTATTCTAAATTTTGTGTGTAGTGTATTATCTAATTTACTCATCTCGGACAGGTTTCATTTATTTAAATCACCACAGCTGCAAAAATTATGTAAATGCAAATGAGATCTAGAAATGCAGTCACTTTTATCTGTTTAGGTCCTTTATCTTTATGTTATTTATTAATTATTATTATTATTAATTATCTTGTGGTATATTAATTACACCAAGATTTTGTTCTGTTGCAGTAGAGCTCTGCTTTTAAGTTTTGCTATGATACTGCAGTATGTCGAAATGATCCTCTGAGTGTGTGTGTGTGTGTGTGTGTGTGTGCGTGTTGCACATTGTGGTCTTGCCGCATTGGTTTCTGAGGGTAAAAAGTTACCCAAGTGCCGGGTGTTGGCATTTTGTTTTATTGCTTTATAGTTTTTTTTTTTATAACCTTTCAGAAGCTGTGATGATTCACAAGTTTTGAATCCACAAAAGGCCAAAAATCGGATACAAGGTTAATTTATTGTGGAAAAACAGTTTTTTTCAATGAATACATTTGATTACTTTGATACAGATCCCAAATAAAAAAAATGTAAGTAGTTGAAAAAATAACTAAAACAAAAGAAAAAGAAATAAATAGTATGAATGTATATAAAATGACTTACCAGCACTCTATAGTGGCTGAAATGAACCTGACTTTAAAATAAAAATCCACAAGATACACTTCATGCATACATTTTAAGAAATTAATTTAAATTAACAAAAACATAATGTCAAATATCTACAAGACACACTGAAACAGAGGGGAGTGAGTCTAGGCATTGACCAGTTTACCTTGTGAAAATATGGGACACATTCTAACATGTTTTATGCAATATATTATACAGTATAATCAGGTGCATGTTACAGAGATGAGGTAGGTCCAAAATCAATGATCTGCATATTCTATCAAATGTTTGTGTATGTAACTGCAGTCTATCAAGGAAAGCATAGGTTTTTATAACATGAAAAATGTCTATTCTAAATTCTATGCAAGAAAAATATGAAATCTGATATTACATATTAGATATGTCACATTGCCTTGGCAACAGCAACACTGCAGTGGACACATCCGAGTGTACTGCATGAAGCACGTGGCATATAAGAGCTTATATCTGCTGCTGAGGCTTTACCTGGGTTTAAAAACAGTCCAAATAGGTGAAGCTCACCAAACCGGTCAGTAGCATGTCCAGATCCACATCTCACCGCAAATCAATAGAAACAGATTAGAAGAGAGTAGAAAACACTGTATTATTAAAGGCATTTAAAGCATGGTATTTGATGTACTGCCTTAATGTTAATTTGAATGTTAAAGATTTACAGTAATTACTTACTGAAATGCAGCAAAAAGAATTATTACCATAAAAAAAATCCCTTGAAATAATGCCACAATTTAAAACATTCAGTGGTCCTAAACATTCAAAAATACAGTAAAAATAATAATATGGTGAAATATTGTTCCAATTTAAAATAACTATTTACTATTTTAATATACTTTAAAATATTTTTTTTCCTGTGAAAGCTGAATTTTCAGCATCATTACTCCAGTCTTCAGTGTCACATGATCCTTCAGAAATCATTCTAATACTGTATGCTGATTTACTGCTCAAAAAACATTTCTTCTTATTATCACTGTTGAAAACCGTTTTTGCTGCTTCATATTTTTGTGGAAATCATAATATGCTACCATTAAAAAATATACAATTCAAAAGAAATGAATACTTTTATTCAGCAAGGACAAACTAAAGAGATCAACAGTGACAGTAAAGACATTTATAATGTTGCAAAAATGTGAAATTTGAAATTCTATTTCAACTAAATGCTGTTATTTTAAACTTTCCATTCATTAAAGAATCCTGAGAAGAAGAAAAAAACATATTAAGCAGCAAATACTCATAATACTGATGATCAATTATTATAATTATGAGAGCCATTCTTATTGTGCTTATTATTTTTGTGGAAACCATGATACATTTTTTTTTTTCAGGATTCTTTGATGAATAGAAAGTTCAAAAGAGCAGGATTTATTTGAAATAAACTTTTTTATAACATTATAAATATCTTCGCTGTCACTAGCTTGTTAAATAAAAGTATTCATTATATGAATTATTAATTTTTTTAAAAGCATTCTGACCCCAAACTTTTGAACGGAAGTGTAATCCAATGTTTAAATTATTTTTTGTTATTTTATTTTATTTAAAAACATTTTTAAAGAACATATCATTTATATATATATATATATATATTTTTTTTTTCTTTTGGGGTGAAATGTGACCCAGACATGTTTTCGTGAAGTTCACCCAAATGGCCTTGCTTCAAAGCAGACAAATACTGAGCAGATGGAATGATGTCATCACAAAACACAAGGCCCAGTTTTTGTAATAATACTATTCAGAATTGCAGCCTGACAGACTCCCTCTAAGCCTTCTGAAGAGTCTGCAGTCTGAGGAATGCACTTAGTCCACAATCTACAAATACATCTACAAAGGGTGAAACGCCACTGAAATCTTTGAGACTCCTATCAAATATTGTACCAGTCCATGTTCTCACAGAATGACCTACAAATCAAACACAATGACGATGGCAGCTCTAAATGTATCATCACATTGAAATACCCTGTCATCGCTGGTGCTCTTATAGAACCACTGGAGACTGCAGCTTATTTGTCCTTGAGCGAGGCAGGGAAGGAGAGCACTGAACGAGCCTTTTTGGACGTGTGGGCGGAAGGCACTGAGAATCCCCTTCCCTTCACCTCCTTTTGGTGGCATTCAGAGACCTCTTTAGCTCTTTTTCGGCATCAGAGGCGTTGTGTTGAGGACCTGAGGACTGGTTTTCATCTTCATCTCTTTCTGTGAGTGTCCAAACCGTTTCCCCGTCAGCCTCAGGGAGAAGCGGGTTCGCGGGAGGAAGGGAGTTGCCGCTGGCTCCCGATGGAGTGGTGATGTCTGGGACAGGGGCGAGGGTGGAACTGGCCTGGTTCTGCATCTTTCCGATTGCACAGAGACTCAGACTCCCGCACAGAGCTCCCCAGTTCTGCTCACACTGAGTTCGTATTCGGTGGGCGATGGCGACGTGCACCTCCTCGCCGCATCCCAACAGGATGTTTACTAACTCCACATGGGGCCTTTTCGGTGAAGGAGAGGAGACGGTTAGGAAAGTAAAACCTTAAAACCTGTCCACACCAAGAACGCTAACTATAACAAGAAAGATAGAGTTCTAAAGATTGTTCTAAATTTAAAAGAAGAGCAAAATCACACCACAACTATAATGATAATGGCACAGAGGAACAATATCATTGGAATCACCTTAAAATGATTTTTCCAGCTGATGAACAATGACGTCCAATTAGAATCCATCCTGCTTTAAAGCGCTTGAACGTTTAAAGGTGCAGTATGTGATATTGACAGCTAGTGGTTGAAATGGGTACTGCGGTCCAAATTCAAAATATTACAGAGCGTTTTTTCTCCTTACCCCTCCTTCTCAGACTAGATGCTCACGCGGGTTGCCAGATTGAGAACTTGCAACAGGAACCAGAGCAATTGACAGTGGAAGGTGATGAGCCATACACTGCAAGTTTATGAGTTATTTATCTGTGTTTTAATATTCCTCTGGTCATAGGGCTTTTATGCCGAGGCTCTTTAGGTCGGGTAGAATCTGCAATCTCTGACCCAGTTTGTTTGTTTACTTCCATGTAAGGTTGGGTATCGTTTGAATTTGATCAATTCCGATTCTGCTTATCGATTCCGATTCTTTTCGATTCCCAGTTTCGATTCCAATGTGATTAAATAATGATATCAAACATTTATCCTGTGTCTCGTTTTGGCAAACCATTTATTGGAACTGAATACCATGAACAAAAATCAACAGGCTACATAAAAACTGGCCTCTTTAAGAGCTGTTTGTGTGCAAAATAGAACTGCATGATTCTGGATAAATTGAGGTTTTTTTTCTTTCTTTTTTTTCCCCAATTGAAGTTGTGGATCTCTCATGATTCTGAAGAAAAAACATTAGCCAACTAAACAAAATCACATGTAATTTATGAATGAATGATTAAATTACTCACTCAAGATGTACTTGTTTCATTACTGGATGAATCAGCATTCTTGAACGAATCTCTTGTATGATTCAAAGACAAATACATTTTAACAGCCCCTTTTCGCCACCTACTGGCGTAACAATGTAATCGATAATCTTCATTTGACATGTCAAATTGCTTTCAAAAGGTGATTTACTCTATTTTAATCGCTAACATACACATCGTACACCGTTTATATCCGAACTATAAACTTTTATCCCAGTACTTCTGTGATTTGAATGTAACTAACAGAAATAATGATACTGTGTGGCTGAAAAGACTGTGAAGCGGTTTCATTCATGACAGACAGCTGCTCTCTTTAGGTCAATGGCAGCGCGGATGCAAATTTAAATGTTCAAATCACACTGGTGTGATCGTACGCTGCACGGACGAACCAAGTGATCACAACATTGATCGCACACGTCAAAGGTTGAGGAACGAAACGGATGAATCATTGTAATTTAGAAATATAATCACGTACGTTGGTGTTTGAATCGCGTTCGCGATCTTTAACAATCTATTAAATGTTTAGCTATCACAGATATTATACTTAGCTTTTTTGGCTTGTGATCGCAAATGTAGCCAAACTTTGGAGCGCTTAGATTAGCGAGCAAGGTCCTGGCAGATCGCTAGCTCCGGTCCTAACAAATGAAGAAAAAAAAAAAGCGCATAGGAATCGATAGGCGGATTTGAAATTTTAATTTGACAAGTATCCGATTCCTGACCTTAAGTATCCGATTCTGGAATCGGAATCGATTTTCGATTCCCAACCCTACTTCCATGGTTGCAATACGCTGTGTTTTCTGCCAACTGGTTACCCAGGGTGTCGAAATACTATTGGGTAAACTATTGGGCAGTGGGCGGAGTCACACAGACCAAAACAAAAACAGACATTCCGACACAGAACACACATTTCAAAATAGAATAACTGGCTGTAGCATTGTTTTCAGAGAAACGAGTATGTGAACTCAGCATGTTTCCTGAATATCTGCAATCATATTATGGTCTTTTTATGCTTTAGTAAAGTAAAAATGCATACAGCACCTTTAAAGCTGCAGACAACAAAACTGCAGTCCATGCTCAATATAAACAGAACGTTATCGTGCATTGGTGTGGACACTGATATAGTTATTGCATAGAGCATAGTATATAGTATAGTTATAGTTATCTATAGTAATTGTCCTTGGTGTGAATGGGCCTTTACTTGGTTATTCTTCCAAAGATTTGGTGCACATGTGATATTGAAGTGGGTGTGCGATATGTATCGTTAACAATAATATCTCAATTGTTGTTTTAACGATGTGGAAGCTGACATTTTTATGCAAAAAGTGTTTTGGTAAATTAAGTGTAAGCATGTTGTTTTTTCTCTAATAATATCCCAATTGCAAATGTGATATTGATTTTTTATAGAATTTTATTGCAGCCCTATCTGAACAGAACCAACATTGAACTGACTTGAGGTGAATAATGACACTGTTGCGTATGAGCTTTTGAGCTGTCTTAATGTTTGAGTTTCCATAACTGATTCTGATGTTTTCCTGTTTAAAACTGTGAAGCTGCTTTGACACAATCTGTATTGTATAAAGCATGACTAAAAGAAGGTTGACTTGTTTTTGCTCTATATCGCCAATAGAAATGATTCCAAACAAAGCCACAGCAGAACTGGTGTTTCCTTCCTGAATGAATCAGCATTTTTTGAACAAATCAATGATTCACATGCTTTGTTCCTGAATGAATCAGCTGTCTAAACAAATCAGTTGAGTGAATGACTCAATACTTCACTCATTAAGACAGTTTTAGTTTCATATTTAAAGTATCATTACATTTTTTTCATATTATTACAAAATTATTTTTAAAATAAACTCATAGCATTTTTGAACCAAAGACTTAAACTACTTCAGTCTGTGTGCATTGAATTTATTTAATACAAGAGTTTCACAATTTGAGTTGAATTACTGAAATAAATGAACTTTTCCACGACATTCTAATTTATTGAGATGCACCTGTAATTGCAGTGTAAATGCATCTAAATGCTGCTTTAGAAGCAGCTTCTGTGCACTTCTGCAGTGCAAAAATGATTTTGTTGATTGGTAACAGACTATAGTATTTTATTCTAATTGAATTTATTGATTAAATGTAAAAATTTGACATAAAAGATGATTCATACATCTCAAAAAATGCCCCTGGAAATCAATTTAAGGTGGCAAATATCACCCCTTAATGAAAAAAGTTCATTTCTGTCAGTTTTCTGCTGTGAATTAACCACTGCACGGCCTAAACCAGTCCAGGTACCAGCATAAAAATAAACTCAGCAAAATCTAATTATTGCTATTGACAAAATCCCAGAAAATATCAAGATAATTTTTTGTCAATATCACACACCCCTATATTGAAGGACTCACCCTTTAGGAAATAGGTCCTTGAAGTGGATCATCTCCACCATGACGTTGACGTTCTCCCTCACGGCAGAGCAGAGGTTGTGTTTGACGTAACACTCGCGCTGCAGCTGGAACACCATCTCTTTCACGGCCAGACACTTGCGGCTGACGCAGCTGAACTTGTGGCGAAGTCCATGGGCCATGCATTTCAGCGCATCTTTGATGAACGATTTTCCCTGTGGTGATGCATGAGTCGTTCATCAAGCCACGCACGTCTCGTGATGATGTTAGCACATGCAGTTGGCAAAATGCTGACTAAGTTCATTTCAGCTCAAGCACGTCTAATGATATGGACATAGCGGGCAAACTGCCAGCTCTCAATGACGAGGTGCTGTAGACCAACCTCAGACTAAATGTTAAATAGCATTATGGTGTACATGGTATGCACACTGTGATTTAAGTACATAGGTGAACCAGTCAGGATCCTACCTGGGAGTCAAATTTGCCAGCGTTGTGGAGGAACGTCATGCAGATGTCGTGTAGTCCGCGGATCTCGCAGGAGTTGTTGTTGAAGCACTCAAACATCCCGCAGCCCACATCACCTGCGTTTACCAGACACTGCTGAATCTCCGCTGGAGAATGGTCAAGGGAGAGAGAACTTTGAGTCGTCGTCACATTACAGTTTTTACAGTAATTACACATTGCCCTTGCTATAGTAACACTGTGAAATATATCCTGTTAAATTTACAGTAAAAAAAAAAACTGCTAGCAATTTACTGTAAAATACTGTGACAGTGTTTCTGGCTTTTAGGGATGCCTGTATATTTTACAACTTAAAATGTCAATACACCTAATTTAACTATCAAAATGAGCTTTTCTTACCTCACTGATAAACACTATAATAATACAGGTGGCACAATAGCAAGCCTCATCATGTGAGTTAATCGTAAGTGGCCTGTCCATAAAACATGGCTAATACTATTGCTCAGGGATCATGCACACAGACAAAACACCATCAGGGTAATACACACAACACTAAAATAATGCCATAAACAATCCTTAAATAACAGAACATGTAACACAAAATACCCTAATGAACATGACTGATTACAGAAATTAAAAGAAACAATTTTTTTTATACACTATAGTTTTTTACTTGCAAAAACATACTTGACAGTATTTTACAGTAAAATTACATATTATGTGATGTTTATCCATTTACCGTTTTTCCACCATATATGGGTAGGTAACTGATTACCAGGTTTTTGGAGTAGTATTTTTCCAATGCATTTGAGTGGTAATTTGTATAAATATTGTTTAAAATGATTTGTATTTAAATTCTAAACAAGCATCACATTTAAACAAAGTTCATACAGTTTTATAAAATATGATCATAAAATAATTGAACAACTAAGTCACAATGGGTAACATGGACATTGTTTGAAAGACTGCAATTGAGAACATTCAAAATAATCTAAATGTTCCATGTCTGTCATGTTTGCTGCATAGAGCTTTGTGAAAACTGTATCTCTTTGTGGACTTTGGTATGGTTTGAAATGCAGTGTTCTAAATTTATGTGTAATTTGCAGCTTTTGACAACTGCAGTTAGGTCACTTAGAAACCATGCCACAATTACAGTTAACCCTCTGGTATTGTTCATTTGAACACCTGAAATGTAACTTTTCATTTTCAGGAAAATCAATGCAATATATGTTTGTTCTTTATTTTTTATATATTTGTTTCTTTTGTATTTTGAGAGAATTTCATGATACCAATTAATATTTATGCAATAATTATGATCATTTTTTAAATCTTTTTATATTACTTTTCAATTATGGCACTATATAACTATATGTAAAAGGCTTATAAATTCTCTAGTTGTTTTTAGACATAACTACTTATTATTATTAAGTTGTGGATTTTGATATATATTTAGACATTCTCAAAGACAACTTTTTATAAAGGTTTAGATTTTTTTTGTTTGGAATGTCAGTTTTTGCATTAATTTGACTACAGTCAAACCTGAAAACGGAGAAAAACATTTTGTTATACATAACAAAAATGATCGGGAATGCTTTATCAGTGGTTAATCAATCTGATTTCAACCTCTTATTTGAGTCTTCTGGCTCAATTTTGCCATATTGTTACAGCCATACCAGTTCAGTTGTGTGCACTGTAGTATAATAGTGTGTGTGTGTGTGTGTGGACTTAAATAAAATAATAAATAATAAATTGTTAAAATGTGTGTCTGTTTTGTACTCTTGATGTTTTAGAGTGTCACCCCTTCCCTGGTGTCTGTGTTATTACTGCATTGTGGCTGAATTATTGATTTTATGTTATTTCACGTATTTGCAAAAACATGTTTTACAGTCACACTAATTCGTGTGTGTGTGTG
>NW_015662004.1:1127159-1157938 GCF_001515625.1 Sinocyclocheilus rhinocerous | reverse complement strand
TATATTTATTTTTAGATATTTTAGAGTGTTTGCTGTGCAATGTTCTGAAAATTGAATCAAAATTCTTTTTTTCTGCATCTTGAATGATTTGTAGATTGTACACACAAAAAAATTATTTATATTTTTGCGTATTTACCATTAATTTCCACTGGCGGACTATTCTTTTTACGACCATTTAGCTTTTTCGAATCAAGTCCTCAATTTTTTTTTTTTTTTTTTTTTGTGGTCACTGCCATAAAAGTCATCAAGTTTCGTACCATTCCTATGAAGTAGCGATTTTTACCATTTCAAAACAATTTTTTTCCAGTCTAAATGACGGAACAACACCAGAGGCCAAAATGAAATATTTAAGAAATGTTTTGAAAATACCTACCTCTGCCTGTTTTTACTACCACAACAAAGCCAAAACCTACGTTTAAATTTTAATTAAATGTTTTGAGAGAGAGAAAAAAAGGCCACATTAAAACATTTGGAACGTTATTTGTCTATTTTTTTATACAAAAAAAAACAGAGTGGCACATATGTAGGCTATATTAAAGCTTTAAAAGTAGATAAATAACGTTCCAAATGTATTATTTCAACTTTTGAATGAGTTTGATAAATTTCTAACTCGCGTGAAAAGCCTTTACCGACAGAGTAGCGCGCACACATGGATTCTGAGCTCGAGGACATATTTACTGAAGTAGGTAGTTATGCAAATATTTCCACATAGTGGGGTAGATATGTGGGGGCGTGTTAGAACGAGCCGTTTTAGGGGGGCGTGGCAGAGTCTTAACTTTGATAAAGAATATCTCTTTGGTTTTGAGACTTTAGTCTTTGCAACTTCAGGGATCTTATCTATGCACAATCAGCTTGTAACACTCCAAAGAGAAAGGAAAACTTGAAATCGCATCATATGACCCCTTTAAGAATAATAATAATAATAATAAATACAAATTAAAAAATACATAAATAAAACCTTCTAAAATAATGTCATCATGTGTAACTACAGGTAAGGGAAGAATGACGGTTATTCTAGTCAGAGCAGCTAATTATTATTAAAATATATATATAAATATCAACGGTAAAGTCTCACCATTTAATATGTCTACATTTATTGCTTTGCTTTAAAGATAGACGTGGCAAAATATTTTAATGACCGTACATAGCTACCGTTTGGACGTGGTGAGGTTCCCAAAACGTCGCGACGTGACAACGTCATAACAACGTTTTCGCAACGGTGTGAAAATGCATATTTATTATATTTATTGCACTGAAAAAACCCTGGCAACTGATGTACGCAGGATAAAAACATTTTAGAACATGCATTTTAATGTTGTGCTAACCGGGATGACATAATCTGGAGATAAGTTGTTTGATAGAACATCTAAAAGTTTGATGCAGCTTGAATGCAAGCAGTTTAAACAGCTCCACGCATTTACGAGCTGTCCTTGATCTTCTGTGCATGCACTGCGCAAAAGTCCTATTACAACCAACCTACCCGTGTTCTGCAGAGACAGTCTTCTCTTCTGGATGTTCAGTGATCTCTCTCGTGAGGCGTCATGAGCGCTGCTGGAATCAGTCGCGTGTGTTTGCCGCACCGCCAAGAACAATATAAACACTCCTATAGTCAGTTGCACGCGCATGTCTCGTGATGATGATGATAACGCTGTGTAAAACTGCGAATGTCTTCGGATCACTGTAGCGTTACCATAGAGAACGAAGCACATGCGGCGGAGGGAGTAGCGCAGACGCGTAGTGAGGATCGGGGGGATGGATGCTGCATATATTTCCTCCAACTCGTGTCAGTTTGGATGAAGGAGGTGAGCAGGTGCTGACCAATCACAGTCACCGGCGAGACGACAGCACCGTGCGTCCATTCGAAGTTCACACACACACACACAGCACGTATAGTGGAGACCGGGGCTAGTTGTCACAAGGCTAACTACCCAATTGCTGGGTTTGTCCCTATTTTACCCAGCACTGGGTTGTATTTAGCCCAGCATTTTTTAGAGTGTAAGGTTTGAGTCAAAAGTCCTAATGGATTTTTTTTTATTATAACAACCTCCGCCATTGTTGCAGTTATAGCTTTAGATATTAAATTATAAAATGAATAGTTCCGGTTTTGTGTTCTGATGTGATGAAACAATCCATAACAGCTATGACACGGCTTGTTCATCTTACTGCCCAGCTCGTCCACTCGTGAAAGCAAAGTCAACTTCATTCAACTGATATTACATTTAGATTATGAGAAATTTCAACAAAAGTTTTGTCATATGAATACATTTCATTCTGTGCTGTTTGTTATGTCCATGCACCTTATGAATGAATGCACTTTGAAAGGCAATGTGACCCACTTTTAATGATGCATGAAATGATATATTACTGATATGTTTCATTCAGACAGAGCTGTGGACAGTTAACCACTGTAGAATTAAAAATGTTTATGTACTCCCAACCCCAACCTTTTGTCTTGACTTACTCTGGAGGGCGTCATAACCCCCCACCCTCCCATCCTGTAATTCGCACCATAGTCATATGATCATACAGTAATGCAGCCTCCAGCTATCAGGTGGCGAGTACACGTTAAATCTATTAGATGGACCTAATGGGATTTTCACATTCAGCCTCAATTAGTTGGATATGTAACCCAACAGAGCTCCAAGACAACCTCATGAGACCCAGGACAAGGAAGCACCATTTACTTTTTGAGTTATTTTTATGTATTATAAGGTTTAAAAGCAACATATTACTAATAGTTTTAAAATATTTACTTATTATTCTTAATAGGTGTATATAACAATATAACTTCTTTATTTTACAAAAGCACAATGTCTTGTTGATATTGCGAATGTATACAAATAAAAGTAGACCTTTTACAGTTTCAAATGATATACTACTCTTATCTGGGCGATCGAAAATGACGGAACATTTTAAGTTCTTTTCGCTGTTATCAGGGAAAAAATACAAGTGATCGTTCAAGGTGCTATTTTCACATGGCATTTTTCAGTCAATATTAAATTACTGAAAGAACTATGAGTTTCACAATGTAGTGCAATTTTTTAGGGCTGATAACTTGAAAAGTAAAATAAACTTGAAAGTAGGCTAACTTGAAAGTAATTAGTAATCTGATTACTTTTTAAATGCAGTAATAAGTAATGTAATCCAATTGCAATTTTAGAGTAGTAATTAGTCATTTGTAGTGGGTTACTTTTTTTGAGTAACTTGCCCAACACTGCTTATCACATTAAATCAAATAGACATTCTTAATATTATCACAGGCTACACATCCAGTCATTTGTTTTAGTTTTTAGACAGACAGACCAGAGATATTAGTGATATATATATATATATATATATATATGAACATTATTGTCGAGAAAAACAAAAATCTCATGCTTCTGTTAAAGGGGTCATATGATGTTGACATCATATGACCCCTTTAAGTAACTTTCTGCAGAAACCATATCAACCAACCAGAAATTAATGTGTGCAGTTTTCAAGTTTCTTTGTACTTTGCTTTTCACAATATAAATTGTTTCAAAGCAACTTCACTGTAAATTCATTTTTGTATGTCAGTCCAAATTTGGTATCAAAAATATTTCATTGTAATTATCTCCCTGGAATTATTGCTTATTGAAATAGTGCATAACTTATATAGTCTCTTTGAAACACTTTGACAATAAATTATCACATTAAAATAGTCATGGAGTCCAAGAAAACTCGCTAGCTGAATGCAGTTATATACAGTGAATCAAAGTTATTTACGCCATCAAAGGCAACGAAAAGGGAGTCACCGCGCTGTTTTGCTTGAGGTGTATAACAGATGATCTGTTTACCATGATCTATTTATTCATTCTGCTGGAGCAGTGGAGGAACATGAGGTGAGAGGCAGTTGAATGCTTTCGCTGGGGCCTCTTGCCAAACCAAACATATCCCCTTGGCATCCTTACATTAGTGTCAATGGCCTACATCCATAATATGTTAGAGCAGCAGCTTTGGAAATGAGACCCCAGCTGAGGAGGAATGGCAAGCTTATTATGAGCTAAATTTGGCACGTAAATGTACTCCTTGGAAGCTGAAATTATTCTAATTGTAACCACATATGATTTACTAAATGTCAGTTATTTTACAGACATTATTTAGCACTGTGGTTGACTATTGCATCATCGCTGGGGGGTCATGAACACATTGAATATCATGTAATTATCAGATAATAAATATAAATTTACAAGAACTGTAAAACAAGATTGCATGTTTCCAGAAAAATACATGGGAATGGCATAGGGAAAAATATGAAGCCCATTTTACTTCTGCAATCATGCACAAGGATAGTAAAAAAAAATGAGGGAGGACTCTATTGAGAATTGATTGGATTGTGAAACGTGGGCATTCAATATAAGGCAGACCGGTGGTTGAGAAATACAAGTGATTTATGACATCAGTCGAGAAGAAACATGATGCCAGATGCGGAACAAGTTATTACCTTTTGATGAAAGACTGGTGAATCGTGCGCAGTAACACCTGTTGACCTAAAGGTTATAGCCTTGTTTGACAATTGGTGGTGAACATTGTCTTGACATTCAGTATGTTGGATCTGTTTAATAGACTTGTATAACCAAGTATATCCCTTGATGACCACCTCTGTGACAACAGTTCAGTTCAAGCATCAGTCATTCATTACTCTCTATTCAAGCCTTTGCCAATAGCAGAGAGAGGCTCTGCTCAGTCCCTGTGTGTTTAGTTAAGATACTGCGTTTACAAATTTCCCTTAATATGTGACAGGTTAGTTACTGCAAAGGGTCATGGAAAACATCTTTGAAGTTGTTCCTCCAATCAATTTGTGTGATGGACTTTCTCTCCATGTTGTAAAAACAAAAACAAAGCACACTTCTTTGGTTGTACCATTAACATAATGTGATACATTTTTATGAGGTAATTTAGCACAGATGATAAATACAGCGTTTTTCGCCGTCTGATGCTTTCTTTGAGCTCGCTGACGCATGTTTAAGTTATTAGAATGTTTACTACATTCGCTGTGTGGTGTTCTCTTGTGTTTATCATTTAGGTACATGCTATCCTTCTGACACAGAGAACGCATCATGTTCTGAACACTCAGTGAAGAGCTGCAATGCTTTAAATGGAGAGGTTTCCTTGGATTCTTTTCCTCTGGATAACCGTGGATATATTTGAACCGGCAGACACGCATTAATTGCCTGCATTATTGGTTCCCTAATGCAACATTTTCTCAGAAGTGTAAAGAGTACCTGAAAACCATACTCGAGTAAAAGTACAGTACTGAAAATGACTTCATTACGAGTTACAAGTCACCAATTCTAATATGACTTGAGTGATATTGATTTTACCATTACTTAAAGGTGCTGTATGTAAGTTTTTGACTCTACTAAAGCATAAAAATACCATAATATGTTTGCAGATATTTAAGAAACATGCTAAGTTAACATACTTGTTTATCTGAAAAACAATGCTACAGTCAGTTATTCTTCTTTGAAAATGTGCGTTCCGGGCCGGAATGTCGGTCTCTGTTTTGGTTTGTGAAACCCACCCACTGCCAGTTTACCCAATTGTATTTCGACACCGCGGGTTGCCAGTTGGCGGAAAACACAGCGTATATCATTTCATTCATCGTCAAGTGCGCTCGTTCCTGTTGGTGTCGTCAATCTGGCAACCTGCGTGTGCGTCAAGTCTGAGAAGGAGGGGCCGGGTGAAAAAAACCCGCTCCAATATTTTGAATTTGGACTGCAATACCTAGTTCAACCACTCGGTGTCAATCCTACATACAGCAACTTTAAGTATTTTACTCCTACTGAATGTAGACACAAAGATGCACTAGTCCTCAACACCTAAGAGAAACACCAGTGAAAAGCAAGAAACAGGTGATTTGTGCAGGAGAGCAATCACATGTTCATGTTCTAAAATCAAAATAAAACTGAACACCTCAAAACTGCAATAAATCAAGGCTGACACAACAGCACAATGCTTGCATGTTATTGGTCAGACTACTTTTCGATCATTACCTTCAGCAAGCATGAAAACAGGAAAACAAAGCCAAAACAAATCCTGGCCAGGACGCGTCCTGGGAAAATGGCACGTATGGTCACCCTAACTTAAACGTCTACAAACACTGAAGTCTCAGTTAAGCTCAAGTACTCAGAAAGGGCATAAGTAAACCAATATGCTTCAAAAAGGTCATAGCCATGTCCTCATCACACATAAGTCAAAATCTGCACAATACACGGTAGTATTTACGAGAAGCCTGCAGAGGTCCAGTGAGTACATGCATTTCCTCGGAAAAAAACCCACACTACCGGATGTTTTGACTACATCATTGCTTATAAAAGCAATAAAAGAGCAATAAAAGATGATACAGTTTTACATAATTTGTTACATAACTCCTTAACAGACTTTGACTCAGATTCCCAACTACCTGCTAATCACACATTTGCGTAAAGTAGCTTTTTTGACAAGTTTGGGTGAGTAAAGGCAAAACGCACAAGATCTAGTACCTTCAATGCACTGTAGATGGCGATATCACTTCTTTTGTAGCAAAAATAAACTGCTGCAGAAAAAGTTAGGTGCCATGCAAAATGTAACGAGTAAGTGCATTACTCCTCGCAAATATAGTGGAGTAAAAAGGACATAAACTAATTAAAAAAATTTAGTCAAGTAGAGAGTAAAAGCTAATATCTGTGATACTCAGTAAACAACAGAGTAGCGAAAAAGATACTTAAGGTAATCAAAAATATCTGTTTACATGGTAGATTCTTAATCAGAGTATTGTCTCAATCGTATTAAAATCGATAGGTCAGTATTCAGTTTCCCCTATTCTGATAATGAGTGGAAGTGCTTTAAGAAATAACCGTAAATTCATGGGCAGTGTTTGAAATATTTACTGTGGCAGTTATCATCTGTTATCATACAGACTGCTCCTCTGACCTGATGTAACAATTATTTATTTATTAATTATCTATTTAAACTTTGTGTCTAAACCTCTGGATCCAGAATATGCATGTCTGTTTTACTATGTCCTGTAAATTCAGTTCTTATTTACTTCCCAGTTTTAATTTATCAATACACTGGACGAACTATCCCTTTAAACTCAAAGGATCCAGCATCATCCATTGTAATTGCATGGAATAGAGTGTACTTTGATTCAGTATATGATTCAAAAAGTCTTAATTTTCCATAGAGAAAAAGGTCATATGTGTTTGGAATGACATGAGGGTCAGTAAATAATTATAAAACTTGCATTCTTGGGCATTCTAGGCTCATGAACGAAACGTAGGCCAAGGTCAGTAAGAGTGGTGCACCACGGGGCTGAGTGCGCCATGACACCAATCGGCCAAATGGGGTTAGTTAGTTACACATCTCTGTCTATGCCAAGGGTGTCCAAACCGGTTCCTGGAGGGCCACTGTCCTGCAGAGTTTAGCTCCAACCCTAATTAAACACACCTGAACCAAAGTAATCAAGGTCTTCAGACTCACTAGAAACTTCCAGGCAAGTGTGTTGGAGCTGGTTGGAGCTACACTCTGCAGGACATTGGCCCTCCAGGAGCAGGATTGGACATCCCTGGCCTATGCTCCCCTGTCAGGTGACATTTTTGGGGGAAGTCATGTTTATGCTCTTTGTTTGTGCTGCTGAATGTCTGATCTCTTGCCTACACACCGTTTTGAGTAGATTTACTCAAAATTGTTGGCATTAACCTCAGTTAACCTCACTGTTGATTGCAAGATGACCCCTGTCCCACAAACACGTTCTTACAAATACACGTACCCATGAACTCTTGTACTCTACTATGTTATGACCAGAGCAGCTGTGGCAAACATGCAGCACGTACATCATGTACAGGGGCTTGAGGACCATTGCGCACAAGTAAACTACTGTATGTCAGCATGATTATGTTGAAATGGAGGAATTTTGGTTTGATAAGACCTTTAAGGGCTTTTGCTGAATGAGATATGGTTCAACTGGATATAATTATTACCATTTTTTTAATTCTTCTGTATGGAAAAGGCTTTCTTACTTCTAGTTGTTAGGTAGGAATGCAAAACACCATGTGCACGTACACACATACACTTAGAGATGACACCAAGTATTCTGTTGGTCACGCAATTCAAACGTCACTTCGCTGTCATGACTACAGCTTGTATAATGTACAAACATTATGGTAAGGTACGATGATTGTTGTGTTCAAGAACATAAACATAATGGAGTATGTTCCAGGAAGAAGCGGGTCAAGGCTGTGAGTGGGCATTTGTGTGTTTAGCACATGTTTACTGTACACAGGAGCGGATTTAGTGAATTGGGGGCCCCAGGCAAAATATAGGAATGGGGCCCTATACATTTGCACACATTTTCCTAGATCAACCTTGAGGTTCCATTTTGTTGTTTTCAGCGTAAGCCTGTGTGCAAAGGCTGTCTAATTCTAAACTTTAAAATACATTTAAATTTAGCCTTCTCAAATCATCAGGACTTGCCTAAAATAAAATCTATATATAAAACAGTTCAAGTATATCACAATGTTAGTTTAAATGTTTAACCTAGATAAATGTGCATATCCAATCGAGTGGAAGCTGAAGCGCGCTCTGCAGGACACGGAGGCACCGGCGCTATCACTTGGGTTCAGTCGACAGAAATACGGGAGACACAGGTCTATAATAACTCCTGAAATGTTACGGGGCAAATCTCAGGTCAGTCTGGGCGCTCATGGTACTCACAGTGCATACAGTCGTACACCTGCAGGCGCCACAGACTCAGACGGTTGTCGTGGTAATAAACACCGTAAACAGCAAACGTTCGCGTGTCCGCGCTTAATGCGCATATCCTATATGAAAAGCATTTTAGGGGGCCCTTGGCTTTTGGGGGCCCAAGGCGGTCGCCTACCTTTGCCTAATGGGTAAGTCCGCCCCTGACTGTACACACACATATTTGGGTTTGAATGGAATGTTCATTAGCACAAGACTCTCTCAACTTTTCTTGTTTCACACATTCCAGAGGTCTAAAAAAAGGGGGTTAAACATAGTTATATATTTATACATAGTTATATATGTTTGGGTTGTAAAGGTTTTTATGGTGTATAAATAAGGCATTGGAAACGTATATGGCATTTTAACATTTTATTTATAATAAAATTAATTAGATACTGTATATTTATTTTCTTCTCAACTGAAAAGGCATTAAAAAATTATAAAAAGCCATGATTGATAATGGGTGCCTGTGAAAAGAGTGTTAATATGTTATTATGGATAGCCATGGTAAATAATGAGAACTTTGGCCAGTATCTGGCATACATGGGGTTTAATAAATCTGAAAATGTTTGTTGCGTTTCATACGTGAGCTTGTAAGCCAAAGGTTAAAACCTTAGAAGAGGTCGATACTCAACTGGAATTTGTTTTTTTCAGTCTATATATGATTTGAAGGGATTTTTCCATACATGTCTCATTCTGTAGGCTACATTGTTGCACTACAGCAGACAAGTGAGTCATTTGTATCATTCACTCAACTGTTTCGTTCAAAAAAAAAAGAATAATTCAGTCAAGTCACTTTTATTTTTACAGTGCTTTACAAAAGAGATAGCTGTTTCAAAGCAGCTACACAGTATTAAACAGGAAAGTAACAGAATCAATTATGCAAATTTCAAAAATGAGGCAAATCCAAAATTCTGCTGTAAAGCAGCTGTAGCAAGACAATAGTGTCATTATTAAGCTGATTGGTTGGTTCAGTTCAGTTCAATAACTGTAAAGTGAATTAATTATGAAAAAAGTTCAATTCAGCTATAAGCAGCTCCACTGAAGACAATAGTGTTATCAATGTTCAATGATGATTAATTTCAGTTGAATAACACTGTCGATGCTGCAAAATTCATAAATGATGAATGAATTGGATTCAGTTATTAAGAAGCTCTACGGAAGACAATAATATCCAGTGTTGTGGGTAACGCATTACAAGTAACGCGAGTTACGTAATCAGATTACTTTTTTTCAAGTAACTAGTAAAGTAACGGATTACTTTTTAATTTACAAGAGAATATCTGAGTTACTTTTTCAAATAAGTAACGCAAGTTACTTTTTTTCCAATTTATTGATTGACAGCTCTGGTGTTGCCATGGTGACAGAAATCAGAAGATGTTACTGTAGTTCTAAAATAAATATGAATATGCATGAATTCATCTAATTAATTCATGAATATGCATTCAAAAAATAAAAACACAGATTCAGTATTCCTCAAAATAAATAAAAATAATGCAACTCAGAATATGACGCAAACCTGCAATAATTAAATGTTAAACAACACAAATATCCTTTATGTATTTAATCCCATTCTATTAACCAATGTCTTTGCTTCTGACCTTCGATGATCCAATTCAACCATACTAATAAGCAAAAATGACTCTAGACAAACATTTGTGTGTCTTTGTTTATTGCTGAAGTGTGTTGAAATGTCTTCTTCTGCATTCTACTGTACGGACGTAAATTTACTTTCCCTTCAGCCTGAGGCTTATTCATTTCACTTTTGGTGTGAAAAGGCTTATATATTTGCCAAAAATATAACTTTTTTATTTTAAAAACAAACAAGCAAGCCCTGTCCAGATTTAAAAAGTAACGCAAAAGTAACGTAACGCATTACTTTCCATAAAAAGTAACTAAGTAACGTAATTAGTTACTTTTTTATGGAGTAACGCAATATTGTAATGCATTACTTTTAAAAGTAACTTTCCCCAACACTGATAATATCATTATTCAGCTCGATTTAGTTTGTTTTCTTCTCACTCAATAATGTCAATGTCTTCAAATCGATGATATTACCGAATATTAAGGGTCTTTTGGACCCCAGCCAAAGGGGACAATGACAAGGAACACAAACTCCATCCACTGACAATTCAGGAACTAATCAAACAGCTATCTTTATGAGTGAGTCACTGAATCATTCACTCAACCAATTTGTTCAAAACACTGATTCATTCAGGAACAAAGTGTTGACTCTGTTTGTTGCTAGGAGACTCAACGGTTGATTGTGCTTCGTTTTTGAACAATTTTCATCGGTGGCAGAAAAATATTGAGTCTATAAAGTTTTGAGTTGCTTCTTTCCTGAACTGTTGCATTTACATGTATGCATTTTAGCAGACACTTTAATCGTTTTCTGTTGTTCAGTGCAAATTCACGTGACCAACTTGAACATGAACTAAATCTGGATCACACATGGAACTGTGAATGTGACCGTACCTTTCCATTGCATTCAAGGTCATGGGTTTGATTGTGGGAGTCAAACCCATGACCTTGGCATTGCTAGTGCCATGCTCTACAGTTTCGAGCCTCACGAGTGGACACATCCACAATCACATTGCTGGTCTGAATATCGAAACAGCGTTCTTGCTCACGTGTGTCGTCGTTGAACTATCAGAATCAGGGATTTCCAGAGAGCTGTGTAATTAGAGTACAGTAACACTAACATGTTATACAATGAAGCATCCTGGGAAACTATTTAGGCCACGGTGACAACCTTCAGCAACGTTTGACTCCTGTGCTGCTCTGTTCCTACAAATAGCTGCATTGGAAATTACCTTTCCTGTTCAGTGGGACAATTCACTTGGGCTTTCTCAACATCTGGGCAGAAAAAGTTAGTATGGGGCTGATCTAGTTTGCCACTGTAATGAATCTCCTCCACCATGGGGTGAGAAAATTTTGAAGAGCAATTAAACTCAACAGATGCAGCATAACTTTTTGAGGAATGGGGATTTCATTGTTGTGGCTTGAACTTTGGAAGGCCAACTCGAGAGCGACCAGCAGCTGTGTTTCGGGAGATGTTGGGGGTGGATGGGCGGTTGGATTTTCTCCCTCCCGTCTCCACTCGGTAATTACTCTGGTGATTTATAATGTCCAGAAGACAGATGCAATGTCAGCTGAGACGTCCCCCCAACCGATGCCCTAAACATACAATTTCACACTACATTACCGACCCTCTCCAAGGACAGCGGGATTTAATTGCCGCATATCCGAGGCCAAAAGTGCTGTGTCACTTGTTTCCTCACACGGTGCAAGTTTTCAACATTGGACAACTTCTTTTGACACTTTGAGAGCTGATGGGGAATGAAATCGGAGACCGTAATTCATCTGCACAGTAATCTACACATTGGACAACTTCTTTCGACACTTTGAGAGCTGATGGGGAATGAAATCGGAGACCGTAATTCATCTGCACAGTAATCTACACATAATTCTTGGAATAAACATGTACATCATGTGCCGATTAAAGATATAGTTATTATTAAAGATAATAGTTATCATTGTGTTCATTTAGAAAAAAAAAACACTGAATAGACATTACTAAAAGGAAGCTGAAATATAAGTAGCTTTAGAAAGGAATATTTTAATTCAACATAAAACAATACAAATAAATAGTGAAATATGAAATTATTTGAAAAAGAAACCATACTCTGAATAACTAAATGCGCCAGTAGGTGGCGGCAAATCCCTGTCTTAAGTGAGTTATTAAATCATTCATTCAATCGATTCTTTCAAATGGCTGATTCATTCAGAAACGAAGCAAGTGACTGCCTTTATGAATGGTTCACTGAATCATTGATTCACTCGATTCATTTAAAAACGTGGATTCATTAATGAAACACCGCTGTGTGTTGATCTGAGACGCACAACAGTTCTCCTAGGGCTTTATTTTCATTGGTGAAATTACTGACAACGTCTAAAATGTAATTATTCACACCTTTAGCTTATCTTCATTTTTAGGTAAAAACGTATATGTAACCTATTTTTGTCTTTCTACCAGCCAATGATGATTCTAATCTACACATTGGACAACTTCTTTCGACACTTTGAGAGCTGATGGGGAATGAAATCGGAGACCGTAATTCATCTGCACAGTAATCTACACATAATTCTTGGAATAACACAAGAGCTGCTAACATAGCTGGATCTTCAAAATTCGTCCTTAGGTATACAATAGAAAGGGTAAAATAATAAACTAATACAATTACACTTTTTTAAGTGGGGTATATTCAGGGTGCGAATTACGCAGTGACCAATTCAGTTCAACAGCATTAAGTTGAAGAGGGTAAACTTTATCACTCGACTGAATCTACAAGTGTTCTTGCTCCGTCCAAGCAATAAATGCACGTCTTTGAACGAGCGCTGTTTCTTCAACCGCTCAGGTACTGTCAATACGACCCATTTCAGGAGCTGCCAAAATTATATTTTAAAATCAGTTAGGGCTATAGAAATGCATATTAGTATTTACAAGTAAATCTCCATATTATGTGTAGTAGGCTAGCCTTCTTTCTATCTGACCCCCCCCACATCTAGTTTTGACGTCCATCAGGGGGGTTAAAGCCTTCTTTAGGGGGGTCAGACCCCCCAAACCCCAAATTTAGGTAGCCTATGCCACAGATCTCAAACCAAATATCACAATTTTTGGCTATGAAGCAAGCAAGAACAAATGGTGTTTTGCATCCGAGATGTTGTCAGTGTTTGCAATTTTTGCAGTCCACAGCTTCTTCGGAGATGATTTTCAGTGAATAAATTTAATCACATAAAACTACTGTATGACTTCATAAGACATGAGTACATGAGCTACTTTAAAGGGGTCATATGATGCGATTTAAATTTTTCCTTTTGTGTTTTTTTAACCTTAAACCGCATAAACGCATTTCATTACACCAAATACACAAAATAATGTTCTTTTTTGCAACATCATATGACCCCTTTAATGCCATTTTCTTTCATTTTGGAACTTGACAGCCCCAGACTCCACTGACTTTCATTGAATGGAAAAAAAGCAGCCAGAATATGCTTCAAAAATGCACCTTTCACGTTCCACAGAAACATAGGGGCAAATAAATAATTTCATTTTTCAGTAAACTACCTCATTGATGGACATCACCAAAATAAAACCACACCCCCTACTGGCCTTAATCTTACGATTCTCAAAAATGTAAAAGTGAACACATGGGTTTGGAACGTTGGTATGCTCCACTAGGAGCTTGCTGACAGCTCGGCAGAGTCCCTCAATTCCCATTGTGGCTTTCAAATGAGAGCAGGATCAGGTTTCATCAGATGGGGAGGAACTACAGCAAATAGGCATGAGTGGACGCAGGGTTCAGGACAGAGTCTGCAGTAACACTGCCAAGACCGGCGCTGGAAATATGAGCTTGCACCTGGGGAATGGAGAACATTTTGCCATCAAGCACAACAAATGAGAATCCAGAGTCTGTGGATGTGACATTACCAACAACGTATTGTGCATCTCATTACCGACCATATTTACAACAGAATCATAACTAGATCTGAATATCTGCAGCTGCACAATTGTAAATCACTGCCTCAAGAATATGGATCCACCACCTACTGCAAAGAGCTGCAACAAGCAGCGAATGTCAAAAGACACGTGACCAAAGCTCTTTAGCAATCCGACCGAGCATCTGACTGTGCAGCACATTCTCAGAGCAGAGGTGCTGAAAGACAGAAACAAGCTGGAGCAGTCGCCCTTTGTCCTAAGCCGGGACATGACACCTCTCCAGAGGCTCTTCTGTTACTAAAATGTTCTTCTCTGGAAGTTCATGCCATGAGGACGCTGGAGATTTAAATGCAGCTTTTAGCCCCAAATGGTTTCAATCACATAACACTGTGTCTTGCATGGTAGGGAACATGGTGAACTTTTGAGGGTACTCTCTCTAGTTAATGTCCAGATGGACTCATAAAAATTCTGGTGATGACCTCTTGTCAAAAATGCCATTGCTAAAAGGAGTCCAGGAGTATGTCATTATGTAGCATGTTTCCCACAACAAACCGTAATCTCTTGCAAATATTTAGAGGCTTTACAATAGCAGAAATGATGCAACCAACTTGGCTTTTGTTAAAAAGTTACATTTATTGTACAAACGTTGCTATGAGTCCCATTAGAATATCGCCAGAAAAAAAAACGAGAAGCATTTCATAAATCCAGCTGTGTAAAAAGGGTTATTTCAGTCTGGCTTAAGTCCAAATAAGAATTAGGTACTTCATATCAATGTTATTTTGAGATGTATTTATTTTAATTTGAATAAATCAGCTTCGGTTGTTCTTTAGTGCTGAAAGAGCTAAACCAGACTTCAGAGGCATGGGCTGGACAACCTGCTGTTATGTAACATGCTAAACACACACATACTGTCAAAAAAATAAAATTAAAATAATAATAAATCATCCAACCACCTTAAATTAGTCCAAACTTCCAATATTCCAGTGCTCAGCAATTCTTCATCCACTCTAGCCTGGCACGGAGGGACAACTTTTGGTGATCTTCATGTGACAGCAAAAAATGCATCCTTGTACCTGGAAAATGACAAAGTATTACATGTGCAGGAAAAATACATTGTTTTTGTCAAGTTGCCCTCAACCATAACTTTCAATATTAGGGGTGCACCTATTTTTGTGTTTGATTCCACTACTATATGAGATGATATAAGTATCTTATTCCAACATTTCTTAGCATACATTTATTGTTCCTCATTGTGTTTTGGCTGCAGTGTTGCTAGTTGTTTCCTGTTGTTCAGCATCAGAGGCTGAATTTGATGCGCCCTCTTCTTTCTTCTCTGCTGCTAGGAAATCATGAATGGCGTTCTCGATGTGTGGCCTGAAGATATGGTTCAGTTTAGGGTCCACCACCTGAGTAATGATACGGTCCACTCCTGACTCCAACATCCCTGACCTGTGAGGACAAGCAAGTGTTTTCAATAAAAGTGGAAACTAAACTATTTTATTTAATACACTCGTGTGATGCATTAGCTACCTTTCCTTTAACATGAGCTCTCTAAAACATCACAAATTTTACACTGTGCCAAAAAGGCCCAGTCTATGTAATTCAAAACATTTAACCAAGAGCTTGTAACACTCCAAAGAGAAAGGAAAAATTGAAATCGCATCATATGACCCCTTTAAAACAAAACTGACAGTTCAGACTTACAGTACAGCACTGCACAACACAATAAAGTATACAAAAACATTAAGAGTCATACATACTGAACTACGCTTTTTCTCAAGACATTCCTCACTTGGTTCTTGTTGATGGACGGATTCCATTCTTGAGTACTGAGATGATTGGACACAAAGTTGTCCACCTTCTGTCGCAGATTTTGATAAGCTGGCTAGAGAGATATATGAATTCATGTCAGTTTAAACAAGATGAATGGGTGGATGGATGGATGGAT
The DNA here is from genome assembly GCF_001515625.1 of Sinocyclocheilus rhinocerous. Classification (NCBI taxonomy): domain Eukaryota; kingdom Metazoa; phylum Chordata; class Actinopteri; order Cypriniformes; family Cyprinidae; genus Sinocyclocheilus; species Sinocyclocheilus rhinocerous. Next base: position 1,141,742 of record NW_015662004.1, on the reverse strand, counting down.
GATTGACAGACAGACAAAAGAACAGATAAATGACAAAGATAGATAGATAGATAGATAGATAGATAACACAAGATAGATAGATAGACAGACAGATAGCTAGATGACAGACAGACAGATTGACAGACAGATAGATGACAGACAGACAAACAGACAGATAGATAGATAGCAGACAGACAGACAGACAGATAGATAGATAGCAGACAGATAGATAGATAGATGACAGACAGACAGACATATAGATAGATAGTTTTAAAATATGGACATTATGGAGTATCTTTTCACTTATACGCTGATGACACCCAATTATACCTGCCCCTTAAACACAATGATTCAAGCTCCATAGAGGTCCTGCTGACATGTTTACAGGAAGCGAAATTATGGCTTACACACAATTTTCTGGCCTTAAATGAGAACAAAACCGAAGTAGTACTGTTTGGTCCAAGTGATTTTTATGACTTAGGTGATCTTGACCTTGGCGACTTAAGCTCTTATGTCTCCCCATGTGTGAAAAATCTAGGCGTGTTGTTTGATTCAGGTCTCAAGTTCGATAAACAGATTAATTCTGTTGTTAAGTCATGTTTTTATCATCTACGACATCTCGCAAAAGTTAAACCTTTTCTTTCTCTAAAAAACTTTGACATGGTCATCCATGCATTTATTACTTCACGCCTTGACTACTGCAATTCACTCTATTATGGAGCAAACCAATCATCGATTGGACACCTTCAAATGGTTCAAAATGCTGCAGCCAGGCTGCTGACTGGTAGTTGCAAATTTGATCGTATTTCTCCCATTTTAAGTTCTCTGCACTGGCTACCAGTCAAACTGAGAATAGAATTTAAAATTTTAGTTTTTGAAGCACTACACGGCCTAGCTCCAACCTATTTATCTGATCTTTTACGTTGTCATAATCCATCCAGGGCATTTAGATCCGGCAACCTTGGAGTGTTTTCTGTTCGTAGATCGAGGTTAAAACATCATGGCGACCGTGCTTTCACGATAGCGGATAGACAAACAGGCAGACAGACAGACAGACAGATAGAAGACAGACAGACAGACAGATAGATAGATAGATAGACAGATAACAGACAGACAGACAGATAGATAGATAGATAGATAACAGACAGATAGACAGATAGATAAATAGATAAGACAGATAGATAGATAGATAGATAGATAACAGACAGACAGACAGACAGACAGATAGATAGATAGATAGATAGACAGACAGATGACAGACAGACAGACAGATAGATAGATAGATGACAGACAGACAGACAGACAGATAGATGACTGACAGGCAGGCAGGCAAGGCAGGCAGGCAGGCAGGCAGACAGACAGACAGACAGACAGATAGATAGATAGATGACAGACAGACAGAGAGATGACAGACAGACAGACAGATAGATGACTGACAGGCAGGCAAGGCAGACAGACAGATGACAAACAGACAGACAGATAGATAGATGACAGACAGACAGACAGACAGACAGATAGACAGATAGATAGATAGATAGATAGATAGATAGATAGAAAAAGACAGACAGATAGTGTTTCAAAACCGAGTGAACTGCCTAAATAGCCAGACAGGTAAAGTCATGCCTAGACCCTCTATGGGCGTGTTCGAGCGTTCTGATGGCCAGAAAAGTTTTCTATGTGGGCAGCTCACCAGGTTTTGAGACACAGCCTCGATTGTTCATATGTACATCTAGATTTCACCTTCGTGTCCACGTCTGCCAGACAGTCTCGTCTGAACTCATCAAACAGGCCTCTGTTCTTCAGATGCTGCACTATGAGCCCGATGAGCTGCGGGTCTCCTGGAGGAGCATTGCTCAGATTGCTGCTGCCCTCTGCCATGAATTATCTGCTATCAGCTGCCCTCAGTAACAGAGGAACACAACCAGCTCTCTCAGCCTTACAACGGATCCTGTCGCGATTAAAGTGTAATAAATTATGCTTGATATAAAAACAAAACAAAAAAACAACCGAGGTTCTTAGCTGACAACAAAAGTAAATAAAAGCGCTTCGCGTCTTCTTCTTCTTCTTGTGTGATTTGCGGCAGCTTAGACGCTTCAAAGACGTATTGCTGCCCTCCTCAGTTCATCTGAAGAACTCCATCTCATAGATTAAATCCTCAAATAAAGACCAGTGTGGAGTGAAAACGCTTCCTCGTCTTCTTCTGTGCTGCTGTTTGTACATGCATACCAGCAGACATACCGCCACCTACCGGACACAAGGAGAACAGCACCTCAGTATAACGATCTCTAGAATATAGATTATATATAAATGATTAAATAACATAAAAATAATTGTTAATCCAAAGCCATTTCAATCAACAATTTTTAATAAAATAAATAGAATAAAAATTAAATAAAATTAGAAACATGGGCTTTCAACTTGAAAACATATCAGACAGTGGCCTGGTTTCCCAGACAGGGTTTAGGTTAAGCCAGGATTAGGCCATAGTTCAATTAGGACATTTAAGTATTTTTTATAAACATGCTTTAGAAAATAACATTACTCGTGTGCATCTTGAATAGATTAAATCCTCAAATAAAGACCAGTGTGGAGTGAAAACGCTTCCTCGTCTTCTTCTGTGCTGCTGTTTGTACATGCATACCAGCAGACATACCGCCACCTACCGGACACAAGGAGAACAGCACCTCAGTATAACGATCTCTAGAATATAGATTATATATAAATGATTAAATAACATAAAAATAATTGTTAATCCAAAGACATTTCAATCAACAATTTTTAATAAAATAAATAGAATAAAAATTAAATAAAATTAGAAACATGGGCTTTCAACTTTAAAACATATCAGACAGTGGCCTGGTTTCCCAGACAGGGTTTAGGTTAAGCCAGGATTAGGCCATAGTTCAATTAGGACATTTAAGTATTTTTTATAAACATGCTTTAGAAAATAACATTACTCGTGTGCATCTTGAGGCAAAAAAAAAAAAAATGGCACTGATATATTTTAAAATATGTCAGTGCAAGTTTCTTTCAGTTAAAACGGCTCAGACATGCATTTTAGTCTGGGACTAGGCTTAAGCCGTCTGTGAAACCACAGGGCTGTGTGTTAAACTGTAAACTCTCACAACTGTGTTAATTATAGGCCTGTACAATTTGCTCAATGTTTGTATGGCCAGAAGTACATTAGAAGGTTTTAGAAGCTTCCCTGTCTGCTCAGTGATGAGATTTCTATTTCTTTCTTTTTTTTTTTTAATGTGAAGATAAAAAGCTTGTGTTATATTCTCAGTGCTGGGTAGATTACTTACAAATTATAGTCTGCTACTGATTGAAAATTAAATGTTAAAAAATGTAAAATTGTAGTCATTAATATAATCAAGATTACTCATTTTAGGTAATGTATTCTGACTAAATTTGGATTACTTTTTGATTACTTTTGACATAACTTGTCAAAAGAGAATAAAAGAGAATAAAATGTATGACCATTAACTGACATCAGAGAACACTAAAATGATTGAAATGATTAACTTTAAATCTCAGGTGGACTTAAAATAAATTATTTTATTTTATTTTATTAATTAATAAAGTAAGTAGTAATATTTTAATTAATAAAGTAAATAATTTAGGTCAAAGGAGTTTGACTGACAAAAAGTTTCATCAAATGAAAACAATATATACAGTATATATAAAAAATAAATGATGAATAATGTACTGCCATTGTGTGAATAATTTGTAATCATTTAATTGACAAAAAGTAACTGTAATCTGATTATGAGGATTTAAAAAATAATATAATCTAATTACAATACTTAAATTTTGGAATCTAATTCGTAATCCAGATTACATGTAATCGGCTACTACCCAGCACTATATTATTTAAAATCAAAATTAAACAAGATAACCTGCTGATTCAGATAATACCAGTCATTTATATAGATAATTTAACATTCATTAACAGGATTACAAATCAAATGAATAAGCCAGACATGATGGTTTACTTCCATACCTCAAAATGTATCTTTTATTCTTCTAAACAGAGATTTATAACTTCTGCTGCCATCTTAAAAGGGTGGTCCTGTATGATTTTTATTCTACCCCTGCAGGTCATATCTGTGTGGTTAAAGTGACATTGTTACAGCTCATCCCAGACTCCTCTATATTGTAGGCAACTATGGTGATCATGGAACATTTCTGAAAGGGGCGAATTATCCTGACTATTTGAAGGATCGTCTGAATGTGATTACGTTTGATGACGATTGATTAATTGTGATAATGAAATTGAATAATGAAAGGCTATCACATAATATTTCATCTCAAATTATCCCATTGTGTAATTGGATGATTTTAAATCTTGGAGTCTTTGATGTTTGCTTCAATTGTAGGATGAAACGGTTGCCAAGCAACAACAGAGAGGAACCATGGTGACACTGATGAGGGGAAATGTGACAAATATGTCCCCTGTGGCCCCTCATTAGTGGATGACCTTGTGTCTATATCACTCACAATATTAACAGTGTTAATAATAATAATAGCAACAGATATGTTGAAACGCATCCACATATTCATGTTTCATTTCAGAATAGCCTATATTAAAAATTGCATTCTGTGTCCATGGGGAATAACCATCGGATTTAGTGCTACTTCTCTCAAATTATGTGGTTTAAATATAGTTGCTTTTTTGGCATTATTTGTACCTTTATGAAGCTTGTCATCTGACCTGACAGGTATCAAAATATATTGCGCCACAAGATGGCGACAAAATATAAAACAGTGCCATCACAAGATCAGTTTCTGCAGTGTCTTTTAACAGTTTTGCTTTATTAAAGTCATTTTTTTTTACTTTGCTACTGTGTGACAAGGTTAAATATACATTATAATACATAATACAACAAATTAACTAACTTTTTTTCTTCTTTTTAAAGCAAAACAAAGCAAAGCAAAGCAAAGCAAAGCAAAGCAAAGCAAAGCAAAGCAAAGCAAAGCAAAACAAAGCAAAGCAAAGCAAAACAAAACAAAAGTAGAACAACTGGGGGACATATGCATGCAAACACAAATGATCATTCGACAGGTAAAAAAAAGCTTTCATACAAGTCATTCATTCATAAAAGCATAAACTAAAATAGTAATAATATGTGTACCACCATTATAACTCATAAAAATAACAATGGTAATAATAATGATAATACAAAAACTTAAAAACGAAGGAGTAGTTAATGAACGAAATTTCTCATTGTTTATTTTTACTTGTTCCAAACATGTATGCCATTATTGTTTCTTTGGAACACACACACACACACAAAAAATAATAATAATGAAAAAAAAAACCTAACCAAAACAAACAAACAAAAAAAATCACACGCACACACACGCACGCACACACACACGCACGCACGCACGCACACACACACACACACACACACACGCACGCACGCACACACACACGCACGCACGCACGCACACACACACGCACGCACGCACGCACGCACACACACATATATAATAAAAATAAAATATGTAAAATAAAATAAAAATAAACAACAAATAATAATAACAAATAATAGAAAAAGATCAGTGTGAACATTTTGCTAAACATCTCCTATTATGTTTCACTGAGAAAAAGAAATATATAGGTTGAATTAAAAAATAAAATAAAAATAAAATAAAAATCACAGAATTATTCAGAGAATTATTATTTAATTCCCCATTCACCATACTCTCTAAAATCAGAGTATATGTATAGCTGAAAGGATATAAAATGAAAGAAAGGCAATGAAGCATTTGTAAAAAGCATAATTGCATGGCAAATTCAGTCTAGAGGACATATCCAAATGAAATGTGTCCGATTAAATTTTCAGAAACAAGTATCACAAGCTCCATCCTTATATTAGAGTGTAAATCAAATTCTGAAGGTGATTAATCAGATTATGACCTTTGAAAACCTTCAATGGATTTAAGCTTCCATGCCATAAATCTGACATAAGAACACATGATGTCACTTGGCTCCCTTTTGCACAAATCAAGCATAATTAAGCAATTTTTCACGAGTTCAAAGCAAATACCTTATATAACCTAAAACATAGCAGGCTTCATTTGTATACCAAGGAAATAACAGGATTCCAAGATCATGTGAATCATTACACGCTCCTTTGTGTGGACACCATTCATGGCTTCTGCTCTTATTGTTCAATCCATCATACGAAAGCAGATACAAGACTATCAAGCTTTACAAATATAGAACATTCCCTGTCTTTCTCTATTGAGTCCACACAAATCACAGGGCTTCTGTATTGGATTTTCTTTTGACATCTCAAAAGATATTGAACAAGCGGTAATAGAAGCTCATCAGCTGGTGAAGTCTGTGCAAACGAACCCAGTTGGCCACAATAATCTAATTTGCCGCTTTAAATGAGCATACAAGTCTTTTCGGTTGCCAAGGCAACTTGCTTCTTGTTCACTCTCTCCCCAAGCAGTGGGACGGCAACAGATTTTTATATCACGTTCATACTTGTTCTCACAGACTGAGATAATTACTATTCAAAATGTTTGCAGTACTGTATTTGCAGAGAAAAAAATATCCACTCTGTCACCTCGCATGAAGACAAACTAGTGGAAAGAGCAACTGCCTGTTGACAGACAAATGAAATAAGTTGATGCAGGTGACATAGCTTACATAGCTTACACCTACTATTATAAACACACATGGCAATTGTAATGAATCCTAATTGGATGGCGTGTATTTTTGTCACATCTTGTTGTGTGTGTGTGTGTGTGTGTGTATATATAGCTGTGCGCTATCAGAGTTCTTCAGAAAACCTCCACCTCCCCCAGCTCCACCTGTCTTGATCTGCTACGAGATTCATGGATGCCTATTCACACAGCAGCAGCATATCTTACATGCTCACAGCAGTGTGTCTCTGTAGCGAGTCCATACTTGCTCTGCAGCAGTAGTGTGTCATTTTAATTTTAATTCTAATTTTAATTATGTGGTTACAGTCTGCAAAGCACCAGCATTTAAACCAATAGATTGTTACTAACCATAACCCTAAATCACTTTAATTTGAAATTGAATGCTGTCATGTCAAATTGGAGTTAAACCGATGATAAAGTCGTGATTTGACTGAAGTAGTGACAGATCTTTTCTTCCTTATTCTGATGTACATCTAAGAGAAACAGGTTCTTAAAAAGAATTGGATGGAAGCTGATATGAGTCCATATATGCAGTTGATTTTAAGAAAGGGGCAAAACAAAAATGTAAACATGCATGCATGTCTCGTTCACAATGAGATCAATGACATGTGTTTAGAAAATAGGGAGAACTCCCATTTCATGCTGACTTTAAAATAAAATTGTAGAATTTATTTTGCATTCAAATGTATTAAATAATGTGACTATAAATACATTTTTGTTTAAAATAACACTGACTATTACAATACTAGATGGTCGATCAGAAATCCATTCATATATCCATCCATTTATCCATTGCCTCAAAGGAAGCAAAAAAAACAGAAACACTCCAGAAATAAAATGTAGATTAAATATGAAGATAGCGGCAACACTGAAATTCTCATTCTCACAGCAGATTACAGTGTGACATGAACTGGCACACAGTTTTCCTAGAGTTCATCATTCAGACGTACACAAAACTATCACACACACTCACAAGGACGAGAGAGGTTGTTTGCAAGATCTAGGGGCCTTTTCAGGCATGACCTCCAGATGCTGTGAGGTCATGTTTCACTGTGGAGAGTCGCCCCGGCCGTCCAATGAGAGTCTCACGGACGTGAGCTTCATCAAGCAGGATGATTATGAGAGCTCAGCTGATGATGGCTTTGCTGAGAGATTGATGTGGCTCTGGGGTTGTCGGCTATTAATAATTCCTTGCAAGAGTGGCGGAGGCCACTGCTCTGATTGGAATAGATTGGATTGGCCATCTGTGTGGTCGGCATGGTTACCAGAATGGCAAAGCAGCAGGAAATGCATCCTATAGGTGTGATGATGCTTCTGTGTTCGAAGGGTTTGTGTCTACCTAATCTAGCCATGTTAATAGGATAGTTTGCGCAAACAAGAAAATTCATCATTTACTTGTCGCTTTAAACCTTTATGGCTTCGTTTCTTCTGTGGAACATAAATAAAGAGATTTTGAGAAATGTCCATGTGACAATAGTCAATAGTCACAAAAACCGTTTGGTTTCCAGCATTCTTCAAAATACCTTCTTTCGTCATATTCATTTCTGTATGGAATGCATTTTAGTGGTGCACCTCTTGTCGGGTGAGATGGGTTTATTATTATTATAATTTAAAAAAAAATATTTAGTTTTATTTTCAAGAACAAGAGAGAACGTTTTTCAATCTCTCCCTAAACAACCAAGAACAGACTGCCTTAGAAGAAATTAATTAAAAAGGTACAATCTTTAAAAGTAATAATTAAACAAAAATAAAAACAAAATAAGAATTAATATTAATAATAATAATAATAAAATAATAATTAGTAAAAATAATTAATGATTAATAAAACAACTAATAAATAATAAAAACTTAATTTAATATATATGTATGGTATATTAAACATAGATACACATACGCATACAAATATACATACATTTATTAAAATTATTAAATAATAAAAAATATAAATAAAAATATAGAAAAAATGAAATGAAATTTGATTAAAAAAAAAAAAAAGTTAAAAATCACAATCAAGAACAGTGTTGCCAAGTTTGTGGTTTTCCCGCGGAATTCGGCTACTTTTATACTGTTGCTGCGGGATGTTTTTTAGTCCGCGGGTTAAAGTGAAACTCCTCGCCCTCCTGGAACACAATTTCAACTGAGGTGAAACCCCTCGGAATGTGATTTTGGAGCGATCTTGATAGCCAATTTACCCCAGAATGCAAACGGGCTACTTTTGGTTGGGATTAGGCTAGTTTTGAGCAGCAATTTGTCTGATTTGTTACACAGACCTGGCAACCCTAATCAACAATGATGAGAAAAGGTAACTGCACACTCCCTTAAAGGGATAGTTCACCCAAAAATGGGCGGTGAATGCTGTTTGCATTTACATTCATTAATAAGAAATGATTGGATGGAACCTAATGGGTGACCACATCATCTACAGGGACTCAGGGATTAAGTTTGCATGTTACATCTCACTCATACATACATTAATAATGTAGATCTGGAAGAATACCCCCTCCATACTTACACTCTCAGGTCAAGAACAGGCAGAGGCATGTCTGCATGAATAAGTAAAGAGCGCTGCATGCCAGCAGGATAAGTAAATATAGGTTAAGAAGCCTGGTTAAAGCCACACTCAGCAGTTAATGCAATTTAATTTTACAACTCTCAGAATGATCTCCACTTATGGTCAAAGCTAGAGATGGTTTATGAAGAATACTTGCTTATGATAAAAGGATCAATGAAATATAAATGTCCATGATCAAGAAAAGGAAAAAAATAGTTTGAAACATAGTTTTATTTCGTACATTTAATGACTCTAAAAATGTCATATAGTGTAACCATCAAGTATAAAGTAATAACATATTTTCCGTACATCTTGAATATATGTGAACAAATACATCTTAATCATTTTCTTCAAAAAACGTTTTAAATATTTTTTCTCATAGTAAAAAGTTTTTTTTTTTTTTTACTTTTAACTTTTTAGTTTTTTTTACTTAAAATATTTTTTAGGAAATATAATTAATTATTATTTATAAATAACACCATGTTTATAAATATTTACATACATACTTATAAATACACCATGACTTTTTAAAACCAGTAGTAACCACGCCATGTCAAAATTGTCTAATATTTTAATAGATTTGTTGACTTTGGCACACACAAATGGTGGTTGTACCCAGTGTTGGGAGTAACGCATTACGTTTTGTTACAATATATAATAATATATTACTTTTTGCTGTAACGCAGTAATATAACGCATTACTAATACAATTTGGGTAATATTATTACTCGTTACAATGTATTACAATTCAGAGACAGTAATATTGTAACGTAACTAATTACTTTCAAAAGACCGTAACTAGTAATATATAATGTATTACATTTTGGAAGTAACTTGCCCAACTCTGGTTGTACCACATGATAATAAGTAGTGAAGCTGTTTTGTTACAATATATAATAATATTAAATATATAATATTAAAATAACATTTACAAATATTATTTGTTACAAAATATTGGTAAATTGTTAAAAATAAAAGGATTTATTTATTTTTAAAGATGATTCTAAACTATTTTTATTTTTAAGTATTTACATTTTTAATTTTGATTTCAGGACAGTTGTACATTGATATATTTGACTTAATGCCCCTTTATGAATTTGAATTCAGAAATTAAAATGTGCTGTTCATAAAAGAGGCGTATTCAAGTGATTGAATGAATGAGATTCATTTTTAATATATTTTTGATTAAAAAGTGTAGATAGGAAAAAATGACTGTGTGCCAGCCAAATGAGGAGCCAAAGTCACCATGCATGTGGAAAACAATAATGCTTCCAACCCATTTGAATCTAATTTAGCCTGCAAATAAAAGAAGGGCGCTTTTCAGCACAGGAAACACACGTATGCTTTCTTTGCAAACCAACCTTTTTGCTGTTCTCTTTCACTCTATGATCTGCACTGCTTTCACTGAGTTAGAGGTTTACAGAGCCAGCTTTACATGTCATCTATTGAGGATGTATCATGGTGTGCACAGCTGCTGTTCTGTGGCTAGTGTATATAATGGCTGCGCAGCTGCTTGTTATTCACAGTGATCAGGATACGCAGACAGCTGAACCTGCTCATCTTACCTAGAGCTCTGAAAGAGTGCAGGAGGAAATAAGCATGTATTATGAGCATGACGATGTGAAAAGGACTTCTTATTTGGATAATGAAATGTCAGAAGCTGTAGAATAGTGGCTGTGGATGAAATTATCTCTCTGTGTGTAGAGATGTGTACATATCTCTTGATTCCAATGGGTTATGAGTTATGAGAATCACTCATTAGTGAAGGTCAACAGCAGAGTCAGACCAGTGACTCAACAATGTCAGGACAACACTTGATTGCGTCAGTCCTTCATTAGTGACTATCATCAAAAGCAGCAGTGCCTCTACTTACAATTCAAAACTCCAAAAATTTACCTATACATACAATTCACTGAAATGAACACTAGTGGCAATAAACACCAACAATTTTATTCCTTTTCACACAAATTATGATTACAGAGCAGATTATCAATTATTGCACTGTTCCCAACACAACACTATGTTATGACCTCAGAACACTTTTACCATAGTGCATGATTTGAAAACAAAAGTATATTTTGTACAATTCCAGCAACACTATATGTTATACTGTTTATTTTGCCAATGCGTTTCTGTGCACAGGCCTTCATCAGGGCTAAAGGTAATATGTAAACGAATGCATTTTGACATTTGCATTACATAACCAGCTCCAAATGCGTGGCTTTCCTGACATAGTAAACTTGCTTGGTAGCTCACCTGGTACAGCATTGCACATATGAAGCTAAACGCAGGTACGAGTCCCGTGCGACACGAGTCACGATAATGGAGCTCAGGTCTTGTAGAAGCAAGCTAAAATGACGTATGTGACCCTGGAGCACAAAACCAGTCTTAAGTCGCTTGGGTATATATGTAGCTGAAAGCTTATTTATTCATGATGTATACATCTCAATTTAGAAAAATTGACCCTTATGACTGGTTTTGTGGTCCAGGGTCACATATGTGTAATGAAAATACATGTGCAAAAAGATTCTCGTGAGGGTTTATAATGGAAACAAGACAATATACCAGTGGTTGTGATTGGTGTAGTCATAGATTCTATGGGTAGGATTATCTCTGTTGTTGTAGACTCTGATGTGATGGACTGACTTGAGGCTTCTGATATTAAAGCAGCACTATGTAACTTTTGGCGCTCTAGCGGTTAATAAACAGAACTGCACACATCCCGCGGAAGAACATTCCAACCGGAGCTACTTCTCTAAGTTTATGTCTATGGCGATTCACGCAGGTATGTGTTACTCCGCAGCGGTGACGACCCGACCAGGCTACAATAGTCCAAATATAAGTACTTATTATAAGTGTACAGTAGTGATTCGGAATAAGACAAAAACGCGGTTTGGAAGATGAATTTATTATGTACTCGCTCATTATATACATTTTTCAAATTTTGAACACAGAAAAAGTTACATAGTGCTGCTTTAAAGGGATAGTTCACCCAAAAATGAAAATTCTGACATCATTTACTCACCCTCATGTCGTATGTATTGAATTAATTTGTTGAACACAAAAGAAGATATTTTGAAGATTGCTGGTAATCAAACAGTTGGTGGTTGCCATTGACTTCCATAGTAGGGAAAAAAAATACTATGGAAGTCAATGGCAACCACCAACTGTTTGATTACCAGCAATCTTCAAAATATCTTCTTTTGTGTTCAACATACGTAAGCAACTCATACAGGTTTGGAACGACATGAGGGTGAGTAAATAATGACAGAATTTTCATTTTTGGGTGAACTATCCCTTTAACGTTATCAGTTAGGTTTAGGGTTGGCTTTAGTGTAAGTTGTATGTTATTTTTAAACGCGATAAAGCAGTTAACTTTTAGAGTTAACATGAATGAAGTTTACATTTCATTTCTGAACTGCTGCAGTACCTACAACCAACGTAATAAAACTGCCAGAATCACGTAAATTTGTTTTGGATAAAACTCAATACAAAAGTTAGTGTCAACTTATTACACATTTCACTTTGAAAATGTTGTGAAATGTGGAAGAAGCAACATAACATAATTGTGCAGAGATGCCACAACAGACACATTTTTACAGTGAGCCTGGGTTGAAAATTGGGCACCTTTCTCTCTTCTGAGAGTGGTAACACAATGTAACAAAAATATGTTTATGTCAAACTGTTGTTAGCTCAGTATTATGTATGTACCATGTCATTTTTATGCATGAGTAATAACAGATTAAGCTTTTGAGTTTTCACAGTTAATAATACACAAAATTAATGTGATTTTCATATACAGCATGTGAAACGACATAAAGAAAGCTTAACAAAACTTTTATAAAAATAATACTTTTATAAAAATTTGTTTACCCATCTATGATAATTAGCAGAGAAACATTTTCATGTTAGAAGGCCATTTATCGGACAGCTATTTTTGTATGCCCTTGAATGCAATGAGTTATTCATTTGTAATTTATATTTGTGCTAAATGTTAATGTTGAGCACACTAGAATCCACAAAACCCCAGTTTTGATGGGATCTTTAATAGGATGTTGCCATGGTCACAGAATCCCGCCATCTCATCATTCACTACTATGGCACACAACCAATCTGTCCAGGAGCGCCTCTGTTTTTTTGGAATATACTGTGGACGATGTTCAAACCAACCGGACCTTGAATCATTTTGTGTGCGATTTACATTCTCTGCATGACTTTGACGTGCTAGATTGAATTCCGACGGGGCTCTATCCGTGCCTCTTGAGGATGTTTTCCGTTTGTTTGTCTTATAAAGACGCCACACCGCTCTGCATGAGATGTAGACGTGAGAGTGGTGAAAGATGATCACTCTTCAGCATCTCAAAGCCTGGCTCATCTCTACTTCACGTGCATCCACAGGTTTCTTTGACAAAGTCAAGATGCTTGGCTTTCAGATAGAAATCGCTCATAGGAATAAAATCAGATATATGGAAAGAAGTTGTTTCTGGAATTCTGATTTGAGAAATGTAAGACAAGCAAAAGATAAAATCCTCCTGCAGAGAAATGAAAAACATAAAGAGATTATTTGCCTTTATGTCATGCTGTAGCAGGAGGAAAGGAAACAAGCATGCTTTAAAACACTGATAATCAAAATATGCTGCAAAAAAAGCTACAGAGCTGCACCCTAGCCAGGGTATCAAGGGTTGCAGTGATGATTTTATTTGTAGGCTTGTCTGGAAGTTGGCATCACCCTGGTTGCCTCGACAAAAACCCAATAGGATTCTTCCATTGGCTTGTAGATTATGACCAACAAAATTTATGATTCTTACACGTTCTGTTCATCATGCTAATCTTTGAACATAATGAACATAATCATGAATTTTGAAACCTAAATACAGTCGGCAGAAGTAAAAAGCTAAATGTCACTGACTTTACATTCCTTTTGACTTTAACGTGACCGCCATTACTCTTCTGACAACTCTTTCAGTCTTTATTAAAGGGGTCATATGATGTTGCTAAAAAGAACATTATTTTGTGTATTTGGTGTAATGAAATGTGTTTATGCGGTTTAAGGTTAAAAAAACACATTATTTTCCACATAGTGTACATTATTGTTTCTCCTCTATGCCCCGCCTTTCTGAAACGCGTCGATTTTTACAAAGCTCATCGGTCTGAAAAGCAAGGTGTGCTCTGATTGGCCAGCTATCCAGTGCGTTATGATTGGCCGAATACCTCAAGCGTGTGACGGAAATGTTACGCCCCTACCATACTGTAATGCCGTCTCCCGGCACGACCAGACAAAACCAATAAAACCCATTACAAACGAGGCATTCGTTGCATCCAGTGGCGACATAATTATGGATTATAATGACTCATACTGTCTTTTTACG